>NW_027077487.1:0-91000 GCF_963924675.1 Phocoena phocoena
CCTTTGAAGTCATACTGCATGGTACCCATTCCATGGGTCCCAACTCTCCAGGTTCAAGGGATTCTTCCTCCAGCTAAAACATGCATGGGAAACCCAGAGCATCGTCCACTGTGTGATTGGAAAACGATTTAAAATGCATCTCAGTTTTCGTATCCTGGTCCTCGGGTTCACCATTCCAGATGCTTTACTAACACTCTCCCCGCTTGGAGAGTCAGTGCCTTTAACCTCCTCCTTGGCACAGCTTGCAATTTCTGTGCAAGATGAAAAAGAATAAGGAGAACCAATGGGAGACTAGCTGTAGGTGTCTGCACGGGCAAATGTAACGCTCATTTCCCACCAGGAAGAGGAATGAACCAAAGGCTCAGTGTGCCCTGCCGGAAACAGATTAGGGCCTGAAGCAATCCTGCGGTTTTGTGCCCAGCTCACAAGAAAGCGAGTTGAAGAAAGGAGCTCAGGGGCACTGTAATTCACAAACCTGCAGAGTTATAAATGACAGCTATCCTCCAAAAATATATTGAAGTAATCCTGCGAAGGGGTCTTGAATGCAGGCAGAATTTCAGGAAAACGATTGCAGGGTGTAGACTGGAATTGCCCTGAAAGCATAGGATAAGAGGCAGAACGTCGACAATGATGCACTTGGCCAAAAAGTGCTTATGCGTTTTTTCCTGAATATATTCAGGAAAAAACGTATACGCACTTTTTGGCCAACCAAGCAAGCCTGTAAAGGAAATCTGCACTACAATGAAGTCTCACTGCCCCCCGGACAAAAGGGCCATCCGAAAAAAGTGTAAAATCCAGAAAGGTAGGACAGGATATGGAGAACAGGGAGCCTTGTTATGCTGATTGGCAGGATGTAAATTGCCAGCAGCCACCCTGGAG
Organism: Phocoena phocoena; assembly: GCF_963924675.1. Lineage (NCBI taxonomy): Eukaryota > Metazoa > Chordata > Mammalia > Artiodactyla > Phocoenidae > Phocoena > Phocoena phocoena. The sequence goes on from NW_027077487.1 coordinate 880, forward strand.
AAGTGTATGGTGTTTCCTGAAACACGTAAGAAACAAAGCAAAACAGCCTATGGCACTTCCACTTATGGTCCTATAGATTACGTAAATTAAAATCAAAAACAGACAGCTACCCCAATATTTGGGACGGCTGTGTTCACAAGAAGCTCGTCTACAGTATCAGGTAAATATCCCAGAAAGCAAAAAATGGATAAAGAAGTTGTGGCACGTACGTACAATGCAATATCACTCAGCAATGAAATCTGTGCCATCAGGCCCGTAGCGGCATAGTGAGTGGATGCAGGTACGGTGATTCTACGTGAACTACGTCACACAGAAAAAGAAACATCATAAGATATCACTAATACACGGAATGTAAACTTGACTACACATGAACTGAATTACAAAACAGAACAGGGTCTCAAATTTAGAAAACCAACTAGTGCTTGCTTATGGTGAAAGGTGTGTTGGGGTGCTGCATAAAACCAGAGACTGAAATTAGCACAGATAACTTTCCATAAGCCAAATATGTAATAGAAAAGACCTACTCCTTGCTCAACGAAATGGACCCAACACCACATACTCAACGCCTAGGAATATACCTGACTAGGAAGAATCTTAAAACCCATGGATATATATGTCTCCGTAAGAGAATCAAGCGTGTGTACAGCGGCCGAAACGCAGCAGTGAAAATCCGATAAATCCCTTTATCAAAATAAATTTCGAAAACAAAACACAAAGACAGTGAAATAGAGAGCAATTCTTAAATAATTCACTCAGGGCATGTGATGCAACCGGGATTGACCACATCTACACCCAGAGCTGGTTGAGACATAAGGCTGGACACTTCAAGCTGATAGCATTGGAGAGTTTCGGTGAGCAAATGCAGACTCTTTGAAGTCATACTGCATGGTACCCATTCCATGGGTCCCAACTCTCCAGGTTCAAGGGATTCTTCCTCCAGGTAAAACATACATGGGAAACCCAGAATATCGTCCACCGTGTGATTGGGAAACGATTTAAAATGCATCTCAGTTTTCGTATCCTGGTCCTCGGGTTCACCATTCCAGATGCTTTACTAACACTCTCCCCGCTTGGAGAGTCAGTGTCTTTAACCTCCTCTTTGGCACAGCTTGCAATTTCTGTGGAAGATGAACAGGAATAGGGAGAACCAATGGGAGACTAGCTGTAGGTGTCTGCACGGGCAAATGTAACGCTCATTGCCCACCAGGAAGAGGAATTAAACAAAGGCTCAGTATGCCCTGCTGGAAACAGATTAGTGCCTGAAGCAATCCTGCGGTTTTGTGCCCAGCTCACAAGAAAGCGAGTTGAAGAAAGGAGCTCAGGGGCACTGTAATTCACAAACCTGCAGAGTTATAAATGACAGCTATCCTCCAAAAATATATTGAAGTAAGCCTGCGAAGGGGACTAGAAAGCGGGGCAGAATTTCAGGAAAACGATTGCAGGGGGTAGACTGGAATTGCCCTGAAAGCATAGGAAAAGAGGCACAAAGTCGACAATGATGCACTTGGCCGAAAAGGGCGTATGCGTTTTTTCCTGAATATATTCAGGAAAAAACGCATACGCACTTTTTGGGCAACCAAGCAAGCCTGTAAAGGAAATCTGCACTACAATGAAGTCTCACTGCCCCCCGGGCAAAAGGGCCATCTGAAAAAAGTGTAAAATCCAGAAAGGTAGGACAGGATATGGAGAACAGGGAGCCTTGTTATGCTGATTGGCAGGATGTAAAGTGTGAACAGCCACCCTGGAGAAGTGTATGGTGTTTCCTGAAACACGTAAGAAATAAAGCAACACAGCCTATGGCAATTGCACTTATGGTCCTATTGCTTAGGGAAATTAAAATCAAAACAGACAGCCACCCCAAAGTTTGGGACGGCTGTGTTCCTACGAAGCTCATCTACAGTACCAGGTAAATATCCCAGAAAGCAAAAAATGGATAAAGAAGTTGTGGCACTTACGTGCAATGCAATATCACTCAGCAATGAAATCTGTGTCATCAGGCCCATAGCGGCATAGTGAGTGGATGCAGGTACGGTGATTCTACGTGAACTACGTCACACAAAAAAAGAAACATCATAAGTTATCACTAATACACGGAATGTAAACTTGACTACACATGAACTGAATTACAAAACAGAACAGGGTCTCAAATTTAGAAAACCAACTAGTGCTTGCTTATGGGGAAAGGTGCCTTGGGGTGCTGCATAAAACCAGAGACTGAAATTAGCACAGATAACATTCCATAAGCCAAATATGTAATAGACAAGACCTACTCCTTGCTCAACGAAATGGACTCAACACCACATATTCAACGCCTAGGAATATACCTGACTAGGAAGAATATTAAAACCCATGGATTTATATGTCTCCGTAAGAGAATCAAGCGTGTGTACAGCGGCATAAACGCAGCAGTGAAAATCCGATAAATCCCATTATCAAAATAAATTTCAAAAACAAAACACAAAGACAGTGAAATAGAGAGCAATTCTTAAATAATTCACTCAAGGCATGTGATGCAACCGGGATTTAACACATCTACACCCAGAGCTGGTTGAGACATAAGGCTGGACACTTCAGGCTGATAGCATTGGTGAGTTTCGGTGAGCAAATGCAGACCCTTTGAAGTCATACTGCATGGTACCCATTCCATGGGTCCCAACTCTCCAGGTTCAAGGGATTCTTCCTCCAGCTAAAACATGCATGGGAAACCCAGAGTATCGTCCACCGTGTGATTGGGAAACGATTTAAAATGCATGTCAATTTTCGTATCCTGGTCCTCGGGTTCACCATTCCAGAAGCATTACTAACACTCTCCCCGCTTGGAGAGTCAGTGCCTTTAACCTCCTTTTTGGCACAGTTTGCAATTTCTGTGCAAGATGAACAGGAATAGGGAGAACCAATGAGAGACTAGCTGTAGGTGTCTGCACGGGCAAATGTAACACTCATTGCTCACCAGGAAGAGGAATTAAACAAAGGCTCAGTGTGCCCTGCTGGAAACAGATTAGGGCCTGAAGCAATCCTGCGGTTTTGTGCCCAGCTCACAAGAAAGCGAGTTGAAGAAAGGAGCTCAGGGGCACTGTAATTCACAAACCTGCAGAGTTATAATTGACAGCAATCCTCCAAAAATATATTGAAGTAAGTCTGCGAAGGGGACTTGAAAGCGGGGCAGAATTTCAGGCAAACGATTGCAGGGGGTAGACTGGAATTGCCCTGAAAGCATAGGAAAAGAGGCACAACGTCGACAATGATGCACTTGGCCAAAAAGGGCGTATGCGTTTTTTCCTGAATATATTAAGGAAAAAACGCATACGCCCTTTTTGGCCAACCAAGCAAGCCTGTAAAGGAAATCTGCACTACAATGAAGTCTCACTGCCCCCCGGGTAAAAGGGCCATCTGAAAAAAGTGTAAAATCCAGAAAGGTAGGACAGGATATGGAGAACAGGGAGCCTTGTTATGCTGATTGGCAGGATGTAAATTGCCAGCAGCCACCCTGGAGAAGTGTATGGTGTTTCCTGAAACACGTAAGAAACAAAGCAACACAGCCTGTGGCACTTCGACTTATGGTCCTATAGCTTACGGAAATTAAAATCAAAAACAGACAGCCACCCCAATATTTGGGACGGCTGTGTTCACAAGAAGCTCGTCTACAGTATCAGGTAAATATCCCAGAAAGCAAAAAATGGATAAAGAAGTTGTGGCACGTACGTACAATGCAATATCACTCAGCAATGAAATCTGTGTCATCAGGCCCGTAGCGGCATAGTGAGTGGATGCAGGTACGGTGATTCTACGTGAACTACGTCACACAGAAAAAGAAACATCATAAGATATCACTAATACACGGAATGTAAACTTGACTACACATGAACTGAATTACAAAACAGAACAGGGTCTCAAATTTAGAAAACCAACTAGTGCTTTCTTATGGGGAAAGGTGCGTTGGGGTGCTGCATAAAACCAGAGACTGAAATTAGAACAGATTACTTTCCATAAGCCAAATATGTAATAGACAAGACCTACTCCTTGCTCAACGAAATGGACCCAACACCACATATTCAACGCCTAGGAATATACCTGACTAGGAAGGTTCTTATAACCCATGGATATATATTTCTCCGTAAGAGAATCAAGGGTGTGTACAGCGGCCGAAACGCAGCAGTGAAAATCCGGTAAATCCCATTATCAAAATAAATTTCGAAAACAAAACACAAAGACAGTGAAATAGAGAGCAATTCTTAAATAATTCACTCAGGGCATGTGTTGCAACCGGGATTGACCACATCTACACCCAAAACTGGTTGAGACATAAGGCTGGACACTTCAGGCTGATAGCATTGGTGAGTTTCGCTGAGCAAATGCAGACCCTTTTAAGTCATACTGCATGGTACCTATTCCATGGGTCCCAACTCTTCAGGTTCAAGGCATTCTTCCTCCAGCTAAAACATGCATGGGAAACCCACAGTATGGTCCACCGTGTGATTGGGAAACGATTTAAAATGCATCTCAGTTTTCGTATCCTGGTCCTCGGGTTCACCATTCCAGATGCTTTCCTAACACTCTCCCCGCTTGGAGAGTCAGTGCCTTTAACCTCCTGTTTGGCTCAGCGTGCAATTTCTGTGCAAGATGAACAGGAATAGGGAGAACCAATGAGAGACTAGCTGTAGGTGTCTGCACGGGCAAATGTAACGCTCATTTCCCACCAGGAAGAGGAATGAACCAAAGGCTCAGTGTGCCCTGCCGGAAACAGATTAGGGCCTGAAGCAATCCTGCGGTTTTGTGCCCAGCTCACAAGAAAGCGAGTTGAAGAAAGGAGCTCAAGGGCACTGTAATTCACAAACCTGCAGAGTTATAAATGACAGCTATCCTCCAAAAATATATTGAAGTAAGCCTGCGAAGGGGACTTGAAAGCGGGGCAGAATTTCAGGAAAACGATTGCAGGGGGTAGACTGGAATTGCCCTGAAAGCATAGGAAAAGAGGCACAACGTCGACAATGATGCACTTGGCCAAAAAGGGCGTATGCATTTTTTCCTGAATATATTCAGGAAAAAACGCATACGCCCTTTTTGGCCAACCAAGCAAGCCTGTAAAGGAAATCTGCACTACAATGAAGACTCACTGACCCCCGGACAAAAGGGCCATCCGAAAAAAGTGTAAAATCCAGAAAGGTAGGACAGGATATGGAGAACAGGGAGCCTTGTTATGCTGATTGGCAGGATGTAAATTGCCAGCAGCCACCCTGGAGAAGTGTATGGTGTTTCCTGAAACACGTAAGAAGCAAAGCAACACAGCCTATGGCATTTCCACTTATGGTCCTATAGCTTACGTAAATTAAAATCAAAAACAGACAGCCACCCCAATATTTGGTACGGCTGTGTTCACAAGAAGCTCGTCTACAGTATCAGGTAAATATCCCAGAAAGCAAAAAATGGATAAAGAAGTTGTGGCACGTACGTACATTGCAATATCACTCAGCAATGAAATCTGTGTCATCAGGCCCGTAGCGGCATAGTGAGTGGATGCAGGTACGGTGATTCTACGTGAACTACGTCACACAGAAAAAGAAACATCATAAGATATCACTAATACACGGAATGTAAACTTGACTACACAAGAACTGAATTACAAAACAGAACAGGGTCTCAAATTTAGAAAACCAACTTGTGCTTGCTTACGGGGAAAGGTGCGTTGGGGTGCTGCATAAAACCAGAGACTGAAATTAGCACAGATAACTTTCCATAAGCCAAATATGTAATAGACAAGACCTACTCCTTGCTCAACGAAATGGACCCAACACCACATATTCAACGCCTAGGAATATACCTGACTAGGAAGGATCTTATAACCCATGGATATATATGTTTCCGTAAGAGAATCAAGGGTGTGTACAGCGGCCGAAACGCAACAGTGAAAATCCGATAAATCCCATTATCAAAATAAATTTCGAAAACAAAACACAAAGACAGTGAAATAGAGAGCAATTCTTAAATAATTCACTCAGGGCATGTGATGCAACCGGGATTGACCACATCTACACCCAGAGCTGGTTGAGACATAAGGCTGGACACTTCAGGCTGATAGCATTGGTGAGTTTCAGTGAGCAAATGCAGACCCTTTGAAGTCATACTGCATGGTACCCATTCCATGGGTCCCAACTCTCCAGGTTCAAGGGATTCTTCCTCCAGCTAAAACATGCATGGGAAACCCAGAGCATCGTCCACTGTGTGATTGGAAAACGATTTAAAATGCATCTCAGTTTTCGTATCCTGGTCCTCGGGTTCACCATTCCAGATGCTTTACTAACACTCTCCCCGCTTGGAGAGTCAGTGCCTTTAACCTCCTCCTTGGCACAGCTTGCAATTTCTGTGCAAGATGAAAAAGAATAAGGAGAACCAATGGGAGACTAGCTGTAGGTGTCTGCACGGGCAAATGTAACGCTCATTTCCCACCAGGAAGAGGAATGAACCAAAGGCTCAGTGTGCCCTGCCGGAAACAGATTAAGGCCTGAAGCAATCCTGCGGTTTTGTGCCCAGCTCACAAGAAAGCGAGTTGAAGAAAGGAGCTCAGGGGCACTGTAATTCACAAACCTGCAGAGTTATAAATGACAGCTATCCTCCAAAAATATATTGAAGTAAACCTGCGAAGGGGTCTTGAATGCAGGCAGAATTTCAGGAAAACGATTGCAGGGTGTAGACTGGAATTGCCCTGAAAGCATAGGATAAGAGGCAGAACGTCGACAATGATGCACTTGGCCAAAAAGTGCTTATGCGTTTTTTCCTGAATATATTCAGGAAAAAACGTATACGCACTTTTTGGCCAACCAAGCAAGCCTGTAAAGGAAATCTGCACTACAATGAAGTCTCACTGCCCCCCGGACAAAAGGGCCATCCGAAAAAAGTGTAAAATCCAGAAAGGTAGGACAGGATATGGAGAACAGGGAGCCTTGTTATGCTGATTGGCAGGATGTAAATTGCCAGCAGCCACCCTGGAGAAGTGTATGGTGTTTCCTGAAACACGTAAGAAACAAAGCAAAACAGCCTATGGCACTTCCACTTATGGTCCTATAGATTACGTAAATTAAAATCAAAAACAGACAGCTACCCCAATATTTGGGACGGCTGTGTTCACAAGAAGCTCGTCTACAGTATCAGGTAAATATCCCAGAAAGCAAAAAATGGATAAAGAAGTTGTGGCACGTACGTACAATGCAATATCACTCAGCAATGAAATCTGTGCCATCAGGCCCGTAGCGGCATAGTGAGTGGATGCAGGTACGGTGATTCTACGTGAACTACGTCACACAGAAAAAGAAACATCATAAGATATCACTAATACACGGAATGTAAACTTGACTACACATGAACTGAATTACAAAACAGAACAGGGTCTCAAATTTAGAAAACCAACTAGTGCTTGCTTATGGTGAAAGGTGTGTTGGGGTGCTGCATAAAACCAGAGACTGAAATTAGCACAGATAACTTTCCATAAGCCAAATATGTAATAGAAAAGACCTACTCCTTGCTCAACGAAATGGACCCAACACCACATACTCAACGCCTAGGAATATACCTGACTAGGAAGAATCTTAAAACCCATGGATATATATGTCTCCGTAAGAGAATCAAGCGTGTGTACAGCGGCCGAAACGCAGCAGTGAAAATCCGATAAATCCCTTTATCAAAATAAATTTCGAAAACAAAACACAAAGACAGTGAAATAGAGAGCAATTCTTAAATAATTCACTCAGGGCATGTGATGCAACCGGGATTGACCACATCTACACCCAGAGCTGGTTGAGACATAAGGCTGGACACTTCAAGCTGATAGCATTGGAGAGTTTCGGTGAGCAAATGCAGACTCTTTGAAGTCATACTGCATGGTACCCATTCCATGGGTCCCAACTCTCCAGGTTCAAGGGATTCTTCCTCCAGGTAAAACATACATGGGAAACCCAGAATATCGTCCACCGTGTGATTGGGAAACGATTTAAAATGCATCTCAGTTTTCGTATCCTGGTCCTCGGGTTCACCATTCCAGATGCTTTACTAACACTCTCCCCGCTTGGAGAGTCAGTGTCTTTAACCTCCTCTTTGGCACAGCTTGCAATTTCTGTGGAAGATGAACAGGAATAGGGAGAACCAATGGGAGACTAGCTGTAGGTGTCTGCACGGGCAAATGTAACGCTCATTGCCCACCAGGAAGAGGAATTAAACAAAGGCTCAGTATGCCCTGCTGGAAACAGATTAGGGCCTGAAGCAATCCTGCGGTTTTGTGCCCAGCTCACAAGAAAGCGAGTTGAAGAAAGGAGCTCAGGGGCACTGTAATTCACAAACCTGCAGAGTTATAAATGACAGCTATCCTCCAAAAATATATTGAAGTAAGCCTGCGAAGGGGACTTGAAAGCGGGGCAGAATTTCAGGAAAACGATTGCAGGGGGTAGACTGGAATTGCCCTGAAAGCATAGGAAAAGAGGCACAAAGTCGACAATGATGCACTTGGCCGAAAAGGGCGTATGCGTTTTTTCCTGAATATATTCAGGAAAAAACGCATACGCACTTTTTGGCCAACCAAGCAAGCCTGTAAAGGAAATCTGCACTACAATGAAGTCTCACTGCCCCCCGGGCAAAAGGGCCATCTGAAAAAAGTGTAAAATCCAGAAAGGTAGGACAGGATATGGAGAACAGGGAGCCTTGTTATGCTGATTGGCAGGATGTAAAGTGTGAACAGCCACCCTGGAGAAGTGTATGGTGTTTCCTGAAACACGTAAGAAATAAAGCAACACAGCCTATGGCAATTGCACTTATGGTCCTATTGCTTAGGGAAATTAAAATCAAAACAGACAGCCACCCCAAAGTTTGGGACGGCTGTGTTCCTACGAAGCTCATCTACAGTACCAGGTAAATATCCCAGAAAGCAAAAAATGGATAAAGAAGTTGTGGCACTTACGTGCAATGCAATATCACTCAGCAATGAAATCTGTGTCATCAGGCCCATAGCGGCATAGTGAGTGGATGCAGGTACGGTGATTCTACGTGAACTACGTCACACAAAAAAAGAAACATCATAAGTTATCACTAATACACGGAATGTAAACTTGACTACACATGAACTGAATTACAAAACAGAACAGGGTCTCAAATTTAGAAAACCAACTAGTGCTTGCTTATGGGGAAAGGTGCCTTGGGGTGCTGCATAAAACCAGAGACTGAAATTAGCACAGATAACATTCCATAAGCCAAATATGTAATAGACAAGACCTACTCCTTGCTCAACGAAATGGACTCAACACCACATATTCAACGCCTAGGAATATACCTGACTAGGAAGAATATTAAAACCCATGGATTTATATGTCTCCGTAAGAGAATCAAGCGTGTGTACAGCGGCATAAACGCAGCAGTGAAAATCCGATAAATCCCATTATCAAAATAAATTTCAAAAACAAAACACAAAGACAGTGAAATAGAGAGCAATTCTTAAATAATTCACTCAAGGCATGTGATGCAACCGGGATTTAACACATCTACACCCAGAGCTGGTTGAGACATAAGGCTGGACACTTCAGGCTGATAGCATTGGTGAGTTTCGGTGAGCAAATGCAGACCCTTTGAAGTCATACTGCATGGTACCCATTCCATGGGTCCCAACTCTCCAGGTTCAAGGGATTCTTCCTCCAGCTAAAACATGCATGGGAAACCCAGAGTATCGTCCACCGTGTGATTGGGAAACGATTTAAAATGCATGTCAATTTTCGTATCCTGGTCCTCGGGTTCACCATTCCAGAAGCATTACTAACACTCTCCCCGCTTGGAGAGTCAGTGCCTTTAACCTCCTGTTTGGCACAGTTTGCAATTTCTGTGCAAGATGAACAGGAATAGGGAGAACCAATGAGAGACTAGCTGTAGGTGTCTGCACGGGCAAATGTAACACTCATTGCTCACCAGGAAGAGGAATTAAACAAAGGCTCAGTGTGCCCTGCTGGAAACAGATTAGGGCCTGAAGCAATCCTGCGGTTTTGTGCCCAGCTCACAAGAAAGCGAGTTGAAGAAAGGAGCTCAGGGGCACTGTAATTCACAAACCTGCAGAGTTATAATTGACAGCAATCCTCCAAAAATATATTGAAGTAAGTCTGCGAAGGGGACTTGAAAGCGGGGCAGAATTTCAGGCAAACGATTGCAGGGGGTAGACTGGAATTGCCCTGAAAGCATAGGAAAAGAGGCACAACGTCGACAATGATGCACTTGGCCAAAAAGGGCGTATGCGTTTTTTCCTGAATATATTAAGGAAAAAACGCATACGCCCTTTTTGGCCAACCAAGCAAGCCTGTAAAGGAAATCTGCACTACAATGAAGTCTCACTGCCCCCCGGGTAAAAGGGCCATCTGAAAAAAGTGTAAAATCCAGAAAGGTAGGACAGGATATGGAGAACAGGGAGCCTTGTTATGCTGATTGGCAGGATGTAAATTGCCAGCAGCCACCCTGGAGATGTGTATGGTGTTTCCTGAAACACGTAAGAAACAAAGCAACACAGCCTATGGCACTTCCACTTATGGTCCTATAGCTTACGGAAATTAAAATCAAAAACAGACAGCCACGCCAATATTTGGGAAGGCTGTGTTCACAAGAAGCTCGTCTACAGTATCAGGTAAATATCCCAGAAAGCAAAAAATGGATAAAGAAGTTGTGGCACGTACGTACAATGTACTATCACTCAGCAATGAAATCTGTGTCATCAGGCCCGTAGCGGCATAGTGAGTGGATGCATGTACGGTGATTCTACGTGAACTACGTCACACAGAAAAAGAAACATCATAAGATATCACTAATACACGGAATGTAAACTTGACTACACATGAACTGAATTACAAAACAGAACAGGGTCTCAAATTTAGAAAACCAACTAGTGCTTGCTTATGGGGAAAGGTGCGTTGGGGTGCTGCATAAAACCAGAGACTGAAATTAGCACAGATAACTTTCCATAAGCCAAATATGTAATAGACAAGACCTACTCCTTGCTCAACGAAATGGACCCAACACCACATATTCAACACCTAGGAATATACCTGACTAGGAAGTATCTTAAAACCCATGGATATATATGTCTCCGTAAGAGAATCAAGCGTGTGTACATCGGCCGAAACGCAGCAGTGAAAATCCGATAAATCCCATTATCAAAATAAATTTCCAAAACAAAACACAAAGACAGTGAAATAGAGAGCAATTCTTAAATAATTCACTCAGGGCATGTGATGCAACCGGGATTTACCACATCTACACCCAGAGCTGGTTGAGACATAAGGCTGGACACTTCAGGCTGATAGCATTGGTGAGTTTCGGTGAGCAAATGCAGACCCTTTGAAGTCATACTGCATGGTACCCATTCCATGTGTCCCAACTCTCCAGGTTCAAGGCATTCTTCCTCCAGCTAAAACATGCATGGGAAACCCAGAGTATCGTCCACCGTGTGATTGGGAAACGATTTAATATGCATCTCAGTTTTCGTATCTTGGTCCTCGGGTTCACCATTCCAGATGCTTTACTAAAACTCTCCCCACTTGGAGAGTCAGTGCCTTTAACCTCCTCTTTGGCACAGCTTGCAATTTCTGTGCAAGATGAACAGGAATAGGGAGAACCAATGAGAGACTAGCTGTAGGTGTCTGCACGGGCAAATGTAACGCTCATTGCCGACCAGGAAGAGGAATTAAACAAAGGCTCAGCGTGCCCTGCTGAAAACAGATTAGGGCCTGAAGCAATCCTGCGGTTTTGTGCCCAGCTCACAAGTAAGCGAGTTGAAGAAAGGAGCTCAGGGGCACTGTAATTCACAAACCTGCAGAGTTATAAATGACAGCTATCCTCCAAAAATATATTGAAGTAAGCCTGCGAAGGGGACTTGAAAGCGGGGCAGAATTTCAGGAAAACGATTGCAGGGGGTAGACTGGAATTGCCCTGAAAGCATAGGAAAAGAGGCACAACGTGGACAATGATGCACTTGGCCAAAAAGGGCGTATGCGTTTTTTCTTCAATATATTCAGGAAAAAACGCATACGCCCTTTTTGGCCAACCAAGCAAGGCTGTAAAGGAAATCTGCACTACAATGAAGTCTCACTGCCCCCCGGGCAAAAGGGCCATCTGAAAAAAGTGTAAAATCCAGGAATGTAGGACAGGATATGGAGAACAGGGAGCCTTGTTATGCTGATTGGCCGGATGTAGATTGCCAGCAGCCACCCTGGAGAAGTGTATGGTGTTTCCTGAAACACACAAGAAACAAAGCAACACAGCCTATGGCACTTGCACTTATGGTCCTATAGCTTACGGAAATGAAAATCAAAAACAGACAGCCACCCCAATATTTGGGACGGCTGTGTTCACAAGAAGCTCGTCTACAGTATCAGGTAAATATCCCAGAAAGCAAAAAATCGATAAAGAAATTGTGGCACGTACGTGCAATGCAATATCACTCAGCAATGAAATCTGTGTCATCAGGCCCGTAGCGGCATAGTGAGTGGATGCAGGTACGGTGATTCTACGTGAACTACGTCACACAGAAAAAGAAACATCATAAGATATCACTAATACACGGAATGTAAACTTGACTACACATGAACTGAATTACAAAACAGAACAGGGTCTAAAATTTAGAAAACCAACTAGTGCTTGCTTATGGGGAAAGGTGCGTTGGGGTGCTGCATAAAACCAGAGACTGAAATTAGCACAGATAACTTTCCATAAGCCAAATATGTAATAGACAAGACCTACTCCTTGCTCAACGAAATGGACCCAACACCACATATTCAACGCCTAGGAATATACCTGACTAGGAAGAATCTTAAAACCCATGGATATATATGTCTCCGTAAGAGAATCAAGCGTGTGTACAGCGGCCGAAACGCAGCAGTGAAAATCCGATAAATCCCATTATCAAAATAAATTTCGAAAACAAAACACAAAGACAGTGAAATAGAGAGCAATTCTTAAATAATTCACTCAGGGCATGTGATGCAACTGGGATTGACCACATCTACACCCAGAGCTGGTTGAGACATAAGGCTGGACACTTCAGGCTGATAGCATTGGTGAGTTTCGGTGAGCAAATGCAGACCCTTTGAAGTCATACTGCATGGTACCCATTCCATGGGTCCCAACTCTCCAGGTTCAAGGCATTCTTCCTCCAGCTAAAACATGCATGGGAACCCAGAGTATCGTCCACCGTGTGATTGGGAAACGATTTAAAATGCATCTCAGTTTTCGTATCCTGGTCCTCGGGTTCACCATTCCAGATGCTTTACTAACACTCTCCCCGCTTGGAGAGTCAGTGCCTTTAACCTCCTGTTTGGCACAGCTTGCAATTTCTGTGCAAGCTGAACAGGAATAGGGAGAACCAATGAGAGACTAGCTGTAGGTGTCTGCACGGGCAAATGTAACGCTCATTGCCGACCAGGAAGAGGAATTAAACAAAGGCTCAGCGTGCCCTGCTGGAAACAGATTAGGGCCTGAAGCAATCCTGCGGTTTTGTGCCCAGCTCACAAGAAAGCGAGTTGAAGAAAGGAGCTCAGGGGCACTGTAATTCACAAACCTGCAGAGTTATAAATGACAGCTATCCTCCAAAAATATATTGAAGTAAGCCTGCGAAGGGGACTTGAAAGCGGGGCAGAATTTCAGGAAAACGATTGCAGGGGGTAGACTGGAATTGCCCTGAAAGCATAGGAAAAGAGGCACAACCTCGACAATGATGCACTTGGCCAAAAAGGGCGTATGCGTTTTTTCCTGAATATATTCAGGAAAAAACGCATATGCCCTTTTTGGCCAACCAAGCAAGCCTGTAAAGGAAATCTGCACTACAATGAAATCTCACTGCCCCCCCCGGGGCAAAAGGGCCATCTGAAAAAAGTGTAAAATCCAGAAAGGTAGGACAGGATATGGAGAACAGGGAGCCTTGTTATGCTGATTGGCAGGATGTAAATTGCCAGCAGCCACCCTGGAGAAGTGTATGGTGTTTCCTGAAACACGTAAGAAACAAAGCAACACAGCCTATGGCACTTCCACTTATGGTCCTAGCGCATACGGAAATTAAAATCAAAAACAGACAGCCACCCCAATATTTGGGACGGCTGTGTTCACAAGAAGCTCGTGTACAGTATCAGGTAAATATCCCAGAAAGCAAAAAATGGATAAAGAAGTTGTGGCACTTACATACAATGCAATATCACTCAGCAATGAAATCTGTGTCATCAGGCCCGTAGCGGCATAGTGAGTGGATGCAGGTACGGTGATTCTACGTGAATTATGTCACACAGAAAAAGAAACATCATAAGATATCACTAATACACGGAATGTAAACTTGACTACACATGAACTGAATTACAAAACAGAACAGGGTCTCAAATTTAGAAAACCAACTAGTGCTTGCTTATGGGAAAAGGTGCCTTGGGGTGCTGCATAAAACCAGAGACTGAAATTAACACAGATAACTTTCCATAAGCCAAATATGTAATAGACAAGACCTACTCCTTGCTCAATGAAATGGACCCAACACCACATATTCAATGCCTAGGAATATACCTGACTAGGAAGAATCTTAAAACCCATGGATATATATGTCTCCGTAAGAGAATCAAGCGTGTGTACATCGGCCGAAACGCAGCAGTGAAAATCCGATAAATCCAATTATCAAAATAAATTTCGAAAACAAAACACAAAGACAGTGAAATAGAGAGCAATTCTTAAATAATTCACTCAGGGCATGTGATGCAACCGGGATTTACCACATCTACACCCAGAGCTGGTTGAGACATAAGGCTGGACACTTCAGGATGATAGCATTGGTGAGTTTCGGTGAGCAAATGCAGACCCTTTGAAGTCATACTGCATGGTACCCATTCCATGGGTCCCATCTCTCCAGGTTCAACGCATTCTTCCTCCAGTTAAAACATGCATGGGAAACCCAGAGTATCGTCCACCGTGTGATTGGGAAACGATTTAAAATGCATCTCAGTTTTCGTATCCTGGTCCTCGGGTTCACCATTCCAGATGCTTTACTAACACTCTCCCCGCTTGGAGAGTCAGTGCCTTTAATCTCCTCTTTGGCACAGCTTGCAATTTCTGTGCAAGATGAACAGGAATAGGGAGAACCAATGAGAGACTAGCTGTAGGTGTCTGCACGGGCAAATATAATGCTCATTGCCGACCAGGAGGAGGAATTAAACAAAGGCTCAGTGTGCCCTGCTGAAAACAGATTAGGGCCTGAAGCAATCCTGCGGTTTTGTGCCCAGCTCACAAGAAAGCGAGTTGAAGAAAGGAGCTCAGGGGCACTGTAATTCACAAACCTGCAGAGTTATAAATGACAGCTATCCTCCAAAAATATATTGAAGTAAGCCTGCGAAGGGGACTTGAAAGCGGGGCAGAATTTCAGGAAAACGATTGCAGGGGGTAGACTGGAATTGCCCTGAAAGCATAGGAAAAGAGGCAGAACGTCGACAATGATGCACTTGGCCAAAAAGGGCATATGTGTTTTTCCCTGAATATATTCAGGAAAAAACGCATACGCACTTTTTGGCCAACCAAGCAAGGCTGTAAAGGAAATCTGCACTACAATGAAGTCTCACTGCCCCCCGGGCAAAAGCGCCATCTGAAAAAAGTGTAAAATCCAGAAATGTAGGACAGGATATGGAGAACAGGGAGCCTTGTTATGCTGATTGGCCGGATGTAGATTGCCAGCAGCCACCCTGGAGAAGTGTATGGTGTTTCCTGAAACACGTAAGAAACAAAGCAACACAGCCTATGGCACTTCCACTTATGGTCCTATAGCTTACAGAAATTAAAATCAAAAACAGACAGCCACCCCAATATTTGGGACGGCTGTGTTCACAAGAAGCTCGTCTACAGTATCAGGTAAATATCCCAGAAAGCAAAAAATGGATAAAGAAGTTGTGGCACTTACATACAATGCAATATCACTCAGCAATGAAATCTGTGTCATCAGGCCCGTAGCGGCATAGTGAGTGGATGCTGGTACGGTGATTCTACGTGAACTACGTCACACAGAAAAAGAAACATCATAAGATATCACTAATACACGGAATGTAAACTTGACTACACATGAACTGAATTACAAAACAGAACAGGGTCTCAAATTTAGAAAACCAACTAGTGCTTGCTTATGGGAAAAGGTGCCTTGGGGTGCTGCATAAAACCAGAGACTGAAATTAACACAGATAACTTTCCATAAGCCAAATATGTAATAGACAAGACCTACTCCTTGCTCAATGAAATGGACCCAACACCACATATTCAACGCCTAGGAATATACCTGACTAGGAAGAATCTTAAAACCCATGGATATATATGTCTCCGTAAGAGAATCAAGCGTGTGTACATCGGCCGAAACGCAGCAGTGAAAATCCGATAAATCCAATTATCAAAATAAATTTCGAAAACAAAACACAAAGACAGTGAAATAGAGAGCAATTCTTAAATAATTCACTCAGGGCATGTGATGCAACCGGGATTGACCACATCTACACCCAGAGCTGGTTGAGACATAAGGCTGGACACTTCAGGATGATAGCATTGGTGAGTTTCGGTGAGCAAATGCAGACCCTTTGAAGTCATACTGCATGGTACCCATTCCATGGGTCCCATCTCTCCAGGTTCAAGGCATTCTTCCTCCAGCTAAAACATGCATGGGAACCCAGAGTATCGTCCACCGTGTGATTGAGAAAGGATTTAAAATGCATCTCAGTTTTCGTATCCTGGTCCTCGGGTTCACCATTCCAGATGCTTTACTAACACTCTCCCCGCTTGGAGAGTCAGTGCCTTTAACCTCCTGTTTGGCACAGCTTGCAATTTCTGTGCAAGATGAACAGGAATAGGGAGAACCAATGAGAGACTAGCTGTAGGTGTCTGCACGGGCAAATGTAACGCTCATTGCCGACCAGTAAGAGGAATTAAACAAAGGCTCAGCGTGCCCTGCTGGAAACAGATTAGGGCCTGAAGCAATCCTGCGGTTTTGTGCCCAGCTCACAAGAAAGCGAGTTGAAGAAAGGAGCTCAGGGGCACTGTAATTCACAAACCTGCAGAGTTATAAATGACAGCTATCCTCCAAAAATATATTGAAGTAAGCCTGCGAAGGGGACTTGAAAGCTGGGCAGAATTTCAGGAAAACGATTGCAGGGGGTAGACTGGAATTGGCCTGAAAGCATAGGAAAAGAGGCACAACCTCGACAATGATGCACTTGGCCAAAAAGGGCGTATGCGTTTTTTCCTGAATATATTCAGGAAAAAACGCATATGCCCTTTTTGGCCAACCAAGCAAGCCTGTAAAGGAAATCTGCACTACAATGAAATCTCACTGCCCCCCCCGGGGCAAAAGGGCCATCTGAAAAAAGTGTAAAATCCAGAAAGGTAGGACAGGATATGGAGAACAGGGAGCCTTGTTATGCTGATTGGCAGGATGTAAATTGCCAGCAGCCACCCTGGAGAAGTGTATGGTGTTTCCTGAAACACGTAAGAAACAAAGCAACACAGCCTATGGCACTTCCACTTATGGTCCTATAGCATACGGAAATTAAAATCAAAAACAGACAGCCACCCCAATATTTGGGACGGCTGTGTTCACAAGAAGCTCGTGTACAGTATCAGGTAAATATCCCAGAAAGCAAAAAATGGATAAAGAAGTTGTGGCACTTACATACAATGCAATATCACTCAGCAATGAAATCGGTGTCATCAGGCCCGTAGTGGCATAGTGAGTGGATGCAGGCACGGTGATTCTACGTGAAATATGTCACACAGAAAAAGAAACATCATAAGATATCACTAATACACGGAATGTAAACTTGACTACACATGAACTGAATTACAAAACAGAACAGGGTCTCAAATTTAGAAAACCAACTAGTGCTTGCTTATGGGAAAAGGTGCCTTGGGGTGCTGCATAAAACCAGAGACTGAAATTAACACAGATAACTTTCCATAAGCCAAATATGTAATAGACAAGACCTACTCCTTGCTCAATGAAATGGACCCAACACCACATATTCAATGCCTAGGAATATACCTGACTAGGAAGAATCTTAAAACCCATGGATATATATGTCTCCGTAAGAGAATCAAGCGTGTGTACATCGGCCGAAACGCAGCAGTGAAAATCCGATAAATCCAATTATCAAAATAAATTTCGAAAACAAAACACAAAGACAGTGAAATAGAGAGCAATTCTTAAATAATTCACTCAGGGCATGTGATGCAACCGGGATTTACCACATCTACACCCAGAGCTGGTTGAGACATAAGGCTGGACACTTCAGGATGATAGCATTGGTGAGTTTCGGTGAGCAAATGCAGACCCTTTGAAGTCATACTGCATGGTACCCATTCCATGGGTCCCATCTCTCCAGGTTCAACGCATTCTTCCTCCAGTTAAAACATGCATGGGAAACCCAGAGTATCGTCCACCGTGTGATTGGGAAACGATTTAAAATGCATCTCAGTTTTCGTATCCTGGTCCTCGGGTTCACCATTCCAGATGCTTTACTAACACTCTCCCCGCTTGGAGAGTCAGTGCCTTTAATCTCCTCTTTGGCACAGCTTGCAATTTCTGTGCAAGATGAACAGGAATAGGGAGAACCAATGAGAGACTAGCTGTAGGTGTCTGCACGGGCAAATATAATGCTCATTGCCGACCAGGAGGAGGAATTAAACAAAGGCTCAGCGTGCCCTGCTGAAAACAGATTAGGGCCTGAAGCAATCCTGCGGTTTTGTGCCCAGCTCACAAGAAAGCGAGTTGAAGAAAGGAGCTCAGGGGCACTGTAATTCACAAACCTGCAGAGTTATAAATGACAGCTATCCTCCAAAAATATATTGAAGTAAGCCTGCGAAGGGGACTTGAAAGTGGGGCAGAATTTCAGGAAAACGATTGCAGGGGGTAGACTGGAATTGCCCTGAAAGCATAGGAAAAGAGGCAGAACGTCGACAATGATGCACTTGGCCAAGAAGGGCGTATGCGTTTTTTCCTGAATATATTCAGGAAAAAACGCATACGCCCTTTTTGGCCAACCAAGCAAGGCTGTAAAGGAAATCTGCACTACAATGAAGTCTCACTGCCCCCCGGGCAAAAGGGCCATCTGAAAAAAGTGTAAAATCCAGAAATGTAGGACAGGATATGGAGAACAGGGAGCCTTTTTATGCTGATTGGCCGGATGTAGATTGCCAGCAGCCACCCTGGAGAAGTGTATGGTGTTTCCTGAAACACGTAAGAAACAAAGCAACACAGCCTATGGCACTTCCACTTATGGTCCTATAGCTTACAGAAATTAAAATCAAAAACAGACAGCCACCCCAATATTTGGGACGGCTGTGTTCACAAGAAGCTCGTCTACAGTATCAGGTAAATATCCCAGAAAGCAAAAAATGGATAAAGAAGTTGTGGCACTTACATACAATGCAATATCACTCAGCAATGAAATCTGTGTCATCAGGCCCGTAGCGGCATAGTGAGTGGATGCAGGTACGGTGATTCTACGTGAACTACGTCACACAGAAAAAGAAACATCATAAGATATCACTAATACACGGAATGTAAACTTGACTACACATGAACTGAATTACAAAACAGAACAGGGTCTCAAATTTAGAAAACCAACTAGTGCTTGCTTATGGGAAAAGGTGCCTTGGGGTGCTGCATAAAACCAGAGACTGAAATTAACACAGATAACTTTCCATAAGCCAAATATGTAATAGACAAGACCTACTCCTTGCTCAATGAAATGGACCCAACACCACATATTCAACGCCTAGGAATATACCTGACTAGGAAGAATCTTAAAACCCATGGATATATATGTCTCCGTAAGAGAATCAAGCGTGTGTACATCGGCCGAAACGCAGCAGTGAAAATCCGATAAATCCCATTATCAAAATAAATTTCGAAAACAAAACACAAAGACAGTGAAATAGAGAGCAATTCTTAAATAATTCACTCAGGGCATGTGATGCAACCGGGATTTACCACATCTACACCCAGAGCTGGTTGAGACATAAGGCTCGACACTTCAGGATGATAGCATTGGTGAGTTTCGGTGAGCAAATGCAGACCCTTTGAAGTCATACTGCATGGTACCCATTCCATGGGTCCCATCTCTCCAGGTTCAAGGCATTCTTCCTCCAGCTAAAACATGCATGGGAACCCAGAGTATCGTCCACCGTGTGATTGAGAAAGGATTTAAAATGCATCTCAGTTTTCGTATCCTGGTCCTCGGGTTCACCATTCCAGATGCTTTACTAACACTCTCCCCGCTTGGAGAGTCAGTGCCTTTAACCTCCTGTTTGGCACAGCTTGCAATTTCTGTGCAAGATGAACAGGAATAGGGAGAACCAATGAGAGTCTAGCTGTAGGTGTCTGCACGGGCAAATGTAACGCTCATTGCCGACCAGTAAGAGGAATTAAACAAAGGCTCAGCGTGCCCTGCTGGAAACAGATTAGGGCCTGAAGCAATCCTGCGGTTTTGTGCCCAGCTCACAAGAAAGCGAGTTGAAGAAAGGAGCTCAGGGGCACTGTAATTCACAAACCTGCAGAGTTATAAATGACAGCTATCCTCCAAAAATATATTGAAGTAAGCCTGCGAAGGGGACTTGAAAGCTGGGCAGAATTTCAGGAAAACGATTGCAGGGGGTAGACTGGAATTGGCCTGAAAGCATAGGAAAAGAGGCACAACCTCGACAATGATGCACTTGGCCAAAAAGGGCGTATGCGTTTTTTCCTGAATATATTCAGGAAAAAACGCATACGCCCTTTTTGGCCAACCAAACAACCTGTAAAGGAAATCTGCACTACAATGAAGTCTCACTGCCCCACGGGCAAAAGGGACATCTGAAAAAAGTGTAAAATCCAGAAAGGTAGGACAGGATATGGAGAACAGGGAGCCTTGTTATGCTGATTGGCGGGATGTAAATTGCCAGCAGCCACCCTGGAGAAGTGTATGGTGTTTCCTGTAACACGTAAGAAACAAAGCAACACAGCCTATGGCACTTCCACTTATGGTCCTATAGCTTACGGAAATTAAAATCAAAAAGAGACAGCCACCCCAATATTTGGGACGGCTGTGTTCACAAGAAGCTCGTCTACAGTATCAGGTAAATATCCCAGAAAGCAAAAAATGGATAAAGAAGTTGTGGCACGTACGTACAATGCAATATCACTCAGCAATGAAATCTGTGTCATCAGGCCCGTAGTGGCATAGTGAGTGGATGCAGGTACGGTGATTCTACGTAAACTACGTCACACAGAAAAAGAAACATCATAAGATATCACTAATACACGGAATGTAAACTTGACTACACGTGAACTGAATTACAAAACAGAACTGGGTCTCAAATTTAGAAAACGAACTAGTGCTTGCTTATGGGGAAAGGTGCGTTGGGGTGCTGCATAAAACCAGAGATTGAAATTAGCACAGATAACTTTCCATAAGCCAAATATGTAATAGACAAGACCTACTCCTTGCTCAAAGAAATGGACCCAACACCATATGTTCAACGCCTACGAATATACCTGACTAGGAAGAATCTTAAAACCCATGGATATATATGTCTCCGTAAGAGAATCAAGCGTGTGTACAGCGGCCGAAACGCAGCAGTGAAAATCCGATAAATCCCATTATCAAAATAAATTTCAAAAACAAAACACAAAGACAGTGAAATAGAGAGCAATTCTTAAATAATTCTCTCACGGCATGTGATGCAACCGGGATTTAACACATCTACACCCAGAGCTGGTTGAGACATAAGGCTGGACACTTCAGGCTGATAGCATTTTTGAGGTTCGGTGAGTAAATGCACACCCTTTGAAGTCATACTGCATGGTACCCATTCCTTGGGTCCGAACACTCCAGGTTCAAGGGATTCTTCCTCCAGCTAAAACATGCATGGGAAACCCAGAGTATCGTCCACCGTGTGACTGGGAAACGATTTAAAATGCATCTCAGTTTCCGTATCCTGGTCCTCGGGTTCAACATTCCAGACGCTTTACTAACACTCTCCCCGCTTGGAGAGTCAGTGCCTTTAACCTCCTGTTTGGCACAGCTTGCAATTTCTGTGCAAGAGAACAGGAATAGGGAGAACCAATGAGAGACTAGCTGTAGGTGTCTGCACGGGCAAATGTAACGCTCATTTCCCACCAGGAAGAGGAATTAAACAAAGGCTCAGCGTGCCCTGCTGGAAACAGATTAGTGCCTGAAGCAATCCTGCGGTTTTGTGCCCAGATCACAAGAAAGCGAGTTGAAGAAAGGAGCTCAGGGGCACTGTAATTCACAAACCTGCAGAGATATAAATGACAGCTATCTTCCAAAAGTATATTGAAGTAAGCCTGCGAAGGGGACTTGAAAGCGGGGCAGAATTTCAGGAAAACGATTGCAGGGGGTAGACTGGAATTGCCCTGAAAGCATAGGAAAATAGGCACAACGTCGACAATGATGCACTTGGCCAAAAAGGGCGTATGCGTTTTTTCCTGAATATATTCAGGAAAAAACGCATACGCCCTTTTTGGCCAACCAAGCAAGCCTGTAAAGAAATCTGCACTACAATGAAGTCTCACTGCCCCCCTGGCAAAAGGGCCATCTGAAAAAAGTGTAAAATCCAGAAAGTTAGGACAGGATATGGAGAACAGGGAGCCTTGTTATGCTGATTGGCAGGATGTAAATTGCCAGCAGCCACCCTGGAGAAGTGTATGGTGTTTCCTGAAACACGTAAGAAATAAAGGAACACAGCCTATGGCAATTGCACTTATGGTCCTCTTGCTTAGGGAAATTAAAATCAAAAACAGAGATCCACCCCAAAGTTTGGGACGGCTGTGTTCCCAAGAAGCTCGTCTACATTACCAGGTAAATTTCCCAGAAAGCAAAAAATGGATAAAGATGTTGTGGCACGTACGTGCAATGCAATATCACTCAGCAATGAAATCTGTGTCATCAGGCCCGTAGCGGCATAGTGAGTGGATGCAGGTACGGTGATTCTACGTGAACTACGTCACACAGAAAAAGAAACATCATAAGATATCAATAATACACGGAATGTAAACTTGACTACACATGAACTGAATTACAAAACAGAACAGGGTCTCAAATTTAGAAAACCAACTAGTGCTTGCTTATGGGGAAAGGTGCCTTGGGGTGCTGAATAAAACCAGAGACTGAAATTAGCACAGATAACATTCCATAAGCCAAATATGTAATAGACAAGACCTACTCCTTGCTCAACGAAATGGACTCAACACCACATATTCAACGCCTAGGAATATACCTGACTAGGAAAAATCTTAAAACCCATGGATTTATATGTCTCGGTAAGAGAATCAAGCGTGTGTACAGCGGCATAAACGCAGCAGTGAAAATCCGATAAATCCCATTATCAAAATAAATTTCAAAAACAAAACACAAAGACAGTGAAATAGAGAGCAATTCTTAAATAATTCATTCAGGGCATGTGATGCAACCGGGATTTAACACATCTACACCCAGAGCTGGTTGAGACATAAGCCTGGACACTTCAGGCTGATAGCATTGGTGAGTTTCGGTGAGCAAATGCAGACCCTTTGAAGTCATACTGCATGGTACCCATTCCATGGGTCCCAACTCTCCAGGTTCAAGGGATTCTTCCTCCAGCTAAAACATGCATGGGAAACCCAGAGTATCGTCCACTGTGTGATTGGGAAACGATTTAAAATGCATCTCAGTTTTCGTATCCTGGTCCTCGGGTTCACCATTCCAGATGCGTTCCTAAAACTCTCCCCGCTTGGAGAGTCAGTGCCTTTAACCTCCTCTTTGGCACAGCTTGCAATTTCTGTGCAAGATGAACAGGAATAGGGAGAACCAATGAGAGACTAGCTGTAGGTGTCTGCACGGGCAAATGTAACGCTCATTTCCCACCAGGAAGAGGAATGAACCAAAGGCTCAGTGTGCCCTGCCAGAAACAGATTAGGGCCTGAAGCAATCCTGCGGTTTTGTGCCCAGCTCACAAGAAAGCGAGTTGAAGAAAGGAGCTCAAGGGCACTGTAATTCACAAACCTGCAGAGTTATAAATGACAGCTATCCTCCAAAAATGTATTGAAGTAAGCCTGCGAAGGGGACTTGAAAGCGGGGCAGAATTTCAGGAAAACGATTGCAGGGGGTAGACTGGAATTGCCCTGAAAGCATAGGAAAAGAGGCACAACGTCGACAATGATGCACTTGGCCAAAAAGGGCGTATGCGTTTTTTCCTGAATATATTCAGGAAAAAACGCATACGCCCTTTTTGGCCAACCAAGCAAGCCTGTAAAGGAAATCTGCACTACAATGAAGTCTCACTGCCCCCCGGACAAAAGGGACATCTGAAAAAAGTGTAAAATCCAGAAAGTTAGGACAGGATATGGAGAACAGGGAGCCTTGTTATGCTGATTGGCAGGATGTAAATTGCCAGCAGCCACCCTGGAGAAGTGTATGGTGTTTCCTGAAACACGTAAGAAACAAAGCAACACAGCCTATGGCACTTCCACTTATGGTCCTATAGCTTACGGAAATTAAAATCAAAAACAGACAGCCACCCCAATATTTGGGACGGCTGTGTTCACAAGAAGCTCGTCTACAGTATCAGGTAAATATCCCAGAAAGCAAAAAATGGATAAAGAAGTTGTGGCACGTACGTACAATGCAATATCACTCAGCAATGAAATCTGTGTCATCAGGCCCGTAGCGGCATAGTGAGTGGATGCAGGTACGGTGATTCTACGTGAACTACGTCACACAGAAAAAGAAACATCATAAGATATCACTAATACACGGAATGTAAACTTGACTACACATGAACTGAATTTCAAAACAGAACAGGGTCTCAAATTTAAAAAACCAACTAGGGCTTGCTTATGGGGAAAGGTGCGTTGGGGTGCTGTATAAAACCAGAGACTGAAATTAGCACTGATAACTTTCCATAAGCCAAATATGTAATAGACAAGACCTACTCCTTGCTCAACGAAATGGACCCAACACCACATATTCAACGCCTAGGAATATACCTGACTAGGAAGTATCTTATAACCCATGGATATATATGTCTCCGTAAGAGAATCAAGCGTGTGTACAGCGGCCGAAACGCAGCAGTGAAAATCCGATAAATCCCATTATCAAAATAAATTTCGAAAACAAAACACAAAGACAGTGAAATAGAGAGCAATTCTTAAATAATTCACTCAGGGCATGTGATGCAACCGGGATTGACCACATCTACACCCAGAGCTTGTTGAGACATAAGGCTGGACACTTCAGGCTGATAGCATTGGTGAGTTTCGGTGAGCAAATGCAGACCCTTTGAAGTCATACTGCATGGTACCTATTCCATGGGTCCCAACTCTTCAGGTTCAAGGGATTCTTCCTCCAGCTAAAACATGCATGGGAAACCCACAGTATGGTCCACCGTGTGATTGGGAAACGATTTAAAATGCATCTCACTTTTCGTATCCTGGTCCTCGGGTTCACCATTCCAGATGCTTTACTAACACTCTCCCCGCTTGGAGAGTCAGTGCCTTTAACCTCCTCTTTGGCACAGCTTGCAATTTCTGTGCAAGATGAACAGGAATAGGGAGAACCAATGAGAGACTAGCTGTAGGTGTCTGCACGGGCAAATGTAACGCTCATTGCCCACCAGGAAGAGGAATGAACCAAAGGCTCAGTGTGCCCTGCCGGAAACAGATTAGGGCCTGAAGCAATCCTGCGGTTTTGTGCCCAGCTCACAAGAAAGCGAGTTGAAGAAAGGAGCTCAGGGGCACTGTAATTCACAAACCTGCAGAGTTATAAATGACAGCTATCCTCCAAAAATATATTGAAGTAAGCCTGCGAAGGGGACTTGAAAGCGGGGCAGAATTTCAGGAAAACGATTGCAGGGGGTAGACTGGAATTGCCCTGAAAGCATAGGAAAAGAGGCACAACGTCGACAATGATGCACTTGGCCAAAAAGGGCGTATGCGTTTTTTCCTGAATATATTCAGGGAAAAACGCATACGCCCTTTTTGGCCAACCAGGCAAGCCTGTAAAGGAAATCTGCACTACAATGAAGTCTCACTGCCCCCCGGACAAAAGGGCCATCTGAAAAAAGTGTAAAATCCAGAAAGGTAGGACAGGATATGGAGAACAGGGAGCCTTGTTATGCTGATTGGCAGGATGTAAATTGCCAACAGCCACCCTGGAGAAGTGTATGGTGTTTCCTGAAACACGTAAGAAACAAAGCAACACAGCCTATGGCAATTCCACTTATGGTCCTATAGCTTACAGAAATGAAAATCAAAAACAGACAGCCACCCCAATATTTGGGACGGCTGTGTTCACAAGAAGCTCGTCTACATTATCAGGTAAATATCCCAGAAAGCAAAAAATGGATAAAGAAGTTGTGGCACGTACGTACAATGCAATATCACTCAACAATGAAATCTGTGTCATCAGGCCCGTAGCGGCATAGTGAGTGGATGCAGGTACGGTGATTCTACGTGAACTACGTCACACAGAAAAAGAAACATCATAAGATATCACTAATACACGGAATGTAAACTTGACTACACATGAACTGAATTACAACACAGAACAGGGTCTAAAATTTAGAAAATCAACTAGTGCTTGCTTATGGGGAAAGGTGCGTTGGGGTGCTGTATAAAACCAGAGACTGAAATTAGCACAGATAACTTTCAATAAGCCAAATATATAATAGACAAGACCTACTCCTTGCTCAACGAAATGGACCCAACACCACATATTCAATGCCTAGGAATATACCTGACTAGGGAGGATCTTATAACCCATGGATATATATGTCTCCGTAAGAGAATCAAGCGTGTGTACAGCAGCCGAAACGCAGCAGTGAAAATCCGATAAATCCCATTATCAAAATAAATTTCGAAAACAAAACACAAAGACAGTGAAATAGAGAGCAATTCTTAAATAATTCACTCAGGGCATGTGATGCAACCGGGAATGACCACATCTACACCCAGAGCTTGTTGAGACATAAGGCTGGACACTTCAGACTGATAGCATTGGTGAGTTTCGGTGAGCAAATGCAGACCCTTTGAAGTCATACTGCATGGTACCTATTCCATGGGTCCCAACTCTTCAGGTTCAAGGGATTCTTCCTCCAGCTAAAACATGCATGGGAAACCCACAGTATGTTCCACCGTGTGATTGGGAAACGATTTAAAATGCATCTCACTTTTCTTATCCTGGTCCTCGGGTTCACCATTCCAGATGCTTTA
Source organism: Phocoena phocoena (assembly GCF_963924675.1). Classification (NCBI taxonomy): domain Eukaryota; kingdom Metazoa; phylum Chordata; class Mammalia; order Artiodactyla; family Phocoenidae; genus Phocoena; species Phocoena phocoena. The sequence continues at coordinate 28,136 of NW_027077487.1, forward strand.
CTAACACTCTCCCCGCTTGGAGAGTCAGTGCCTTTAACCTCCTGTTTGGCACAGCTTGCAATTTCTGTGCAAGATGAACAGGAATAGGGAGAACCAATGAGAGACTAGCTGTAGGTGTCTGCACGGGCAAATGTAACGCTCATTGCCCACCAGGAAGAGGAATGAACCAAAGGCTCATTGTGCCCTGCCGGAAACAGATTAGGGCCTGAAGCAATCCTGCGGTTTTGTGCCCAGCTCACAAGAAAGCGAGTTGAAGAAAGGAGCTCAGGGGCACTGTAATTCACAAACCTGCACAGTTATAAATGACAGCTATCCTCCAAAAATATATTGAAGTAAGCCTGCGAAGGGGACTTGAAAGCGGGGCAGGATTTCAGGAAAACGATTGCAGGGGGTAGACTGGAATTGCCCTGAAAGCATAGGAAAAGAGGCACAACGTCGACAATGATGCACTTGGCCAAAAAGGGCGTATGCGTTTTATCCTGAATATATTCAGGAAAAAACGCATACGCCCTTTTTGGCCAACCAAGCAAGCCTGTAGAGGAAATCTGCACTACAATGAAGTCTCACTGCCCCCCGGACAAAAGGGACATCTGAAAAAAGTGTAAAATCCAGAAAGTTAGGACAGGATATGGAGAACAGGGAGCCTTGTTATGCTGATTGGCAGGATGTAAATTGCCAGCAGCCACCCTGGAGAAGTGTATGGTGTTTCCTGAAACACGTAAGAAACAAAGCAACACAGCCTATGGCACTTCCACTTATGGTCCTATAGCTTACGGAAATTAAAATCAAAAACAGACAGCCACCCCAATATTTGGGACGGCTGTGTTCACAAGAAGCTCGTCTACAGTATCAGGTAAATATCCCAGAAAGCAAAAAATGGATAAAGAAGTTGTGGCACGTACGTACAATGCAATATCACTCAGCAATGAAATCTGTGTCATCAGGCCCGTAGCGGCATAGTGAGTGGATGCAGGTACGGTGATTCTACGTGAACTACGTCACACAGAAAAAGAAACATCATAAGATATCACTAATACACGGAATGTAAACTTGATACACATGAACTGAATTTCAAAACAGAACAGGGTCTCAAATTTAGAAAACCAACTAGGGCTTGCTTATGGGGATAGGTGCGTTGGGGTGCTGTATAAAACCAGAGACTGAAATTAGCACTGATAACTTTCCATAAGCCAAATATGTAATAGACAAGACCTACTCCTTGCTCAACGAAATGGACCCAACACCACATATTCAACGCCTAGGAATATACCTGACTAGGAAGTATCTTATAACCCATGGATATATATGTCTCCGTAAGAGAATCAAGCGTGTGTACAGCGGCCGAAACGCAGCAGTGAAAATCCGATAAATCCCATTATCAAAATAAATTTCGAAAACAAAACACAAAGACAGTGAAATAGAGAGCAATTCTTAAATAATTCACTCAGGGCATGTGATGCAACCGGGATTGACCACATCTACACCCAGAGCTTGTTGAGACATAAGGCTGGACACTTCAGGCTGATAGCATTGGTGAGTTTCGGTGAGCAAATGCAGACCCTTTGAAGTCATACTGCAATTTACCTATTCCATGGGTCCCAACTCTTCAGGTTCAAGGGATTCTTCCTCCAGCTAAAACATGCATGGGAAACCCACAGTATGGTCCACCGTGTGATTGGGAAACGATTTAAAATGCATCTCACTTTTCGTATCCTGGTCCTCGGGTTCACCATTCCAGATGCTTTACTAACACTCTCCCCGCTTGGAGAGTCAGTGCCTTTAACCTCCTCTTTGGCACAGCTTGCAATTTCTGTGCAAGATGAACAGGAATAGGGAGAACCAATGAGAGACTAGCTGTAGGTGTCTGCACGGGCAAATGTAACGCTCATTGCCCACCAGGAAGAGGAATGAACCAAAGGCTCAGTGTGCCCTGCCGGAAACAGATTAGGGCCTGAAGCAATCCTGCGGTTTTGTGCCCAGCTCACAAGAAAGCGAGTTGAAGAAAGGAGCTCAGGGGCACTGTAATTCACAAACCTGCAGAGTTATAAATGACAGCTATCCTCCAAAAATATATTGAAGTAAGCCTGCGAAGGGGACTTGAAAGCGGGGCAGAATTTCAGGAAAACGATTGCAGGGGGTAGACTGGAATTGCCCTGAAAGCATAGGAAAAGAGGCACAACGTCGACAATGATGCACTTGGCCAAAAAGGGCGTATGCGTTTTTTCCTGAATATATTCAGGAAAAAACGCATACGCCCTTTTTGGCCAACCAGGCAAGCCTGTAAAGGAAATCTGCACTACAATGAAGTCTCACTGCCCCCCGGACAAAAGGGCCATCTGAAAAAAGTGTAAAATCCAGAAAGGTAGGACAGGATATGGAGAACAGGGAGCCTTGTTATGCTGATTGGCAGGATGTAAATTGCCAACAGCCACCCTGGAGAAGTGTATGGTGTTTCCTGAAACACGTAAGAAACAAAGCAACACAGCCTATGGCAATTCCACTTATGGTCCTATAGCTTACGGAAATGAAAATCAAAAACAGACAGCCACCCCAATATTTGGGACGGCTGTGTTCACAAGAAGCTCGTCTACATTATCAGGTAAATATCCCAGAAAGCAAAAAATGGATAAAGAAGTTGTGGCACGTACGTACAATGCAATATCACTCAACAATGAAATCTGTGTCATCAGGCCCGTAGCGGCATAGTGAGTGGATGCAGGTACGGTGATTCTACGTGAACTACGTCACACAGAAAAAGAAACATCATAAGATATCACTAATACACGGAATGTAAACTTGACTACACATGAACTGAATTACAACACAGAACAGGGTCTAAAATTTAGAAAACCAACTAGTGCTTGCTTATGGGGAAAGGTGCGTTGGGGTGCTGTATAAAACCAGAGACTGAAATTAGCACAGATAACTTTCAATAAGCCAAATATATAATAGACAAGACCTACTCCTTGCTCAACGAAATGGACCCAACACCACATATTCAATGCCTAGGAATATACCTGACTAGGGAGGATCTTATAACCCATGGATATATATGTCTCCGTAAGAGAATCAAGCGTGTGTACAGCAGCCGAAACGCAGCAGTGAAAATCCGATAAATCCCATTATCAAAATAAATTTCGAAAACAAAACACAAAGACAGTGAAATAGAGAGCAATTCTTAAATAATTCACTCAGGGCATGTGATGCAACCGGGAATGACCACATCTACACCCAGAGCTGGTTGAGACATAAGGCTGGACACTTCAGACTGATAGCATTGGTGAGTTTCGGTGAGCAAATGCAGACCCTTTGAAGTCATACTGCATGGTACCTATTCCATGGGTCCCAACTCTTCAGGTTCAAGGGATTCTTCCTCCAGCTAAAACATGCATGGGAAACCCACAGTATGTTCCACCGTGTGATTGGGAAACGATTTAAAATGCATCTCACTTTTCTTATCCTGGTCCTCGGGTTCACCATTCCAGATGCTTTACTAACACTCTCCCCGCTTGGAGAGTCAGTGCCTTTAACCTCCTGTTTGGCACAGCTTGCAATTTCTGTGCAAGATGAACAGGAATAGGGAGAACCAATGAGAGACTAGCTGTAGGTGTCTGCACGGGCAAATGTAACGCTCATTGCCCACCAGGAAGAGGAATGAACCAAAGGCTCATTGTGCCCTGCCGGAAACAGATTAGGGCCTGAAGCAATCCTGCGGTTTTGTGCCCAGCTCACAAGAAAGCGAGTTGAAGAAAGGAGCTCAGGGGCACTGTAATTCACAAACCTGCAGAGTTATAAATGACAGCTATCCTCCAAAAATATATTGCAGTAAGCCTGCGAAGGGGACTTGAAAGCGGGGCAGGATTTCAGGAAAACGATTGCAGGGGGTAGACTGGAATTGCCCTGAAAGCATAGGAAAAGAGGCACAACGTCGACAATGATGCCCTTGGCCAAAAAGGGCGTATGCATTTTTTCCTGAATATATTCAGGAAAAAACGCATACGCCCTTTTTGGCCAACCAAGCAAGCCTGTAAAGGAAATCTGCACTACAATGAAGTCTCACTGCCCCCCGGACAAAAGGGCCATCTGAAAAAAGTGTAAAATCCAGAAAGGTAGGGCAGGATATGGAGAACAGGGAGCCTTGTTATGCTGATTGGCAGGATGTAAATTGCCAGCAGCCACCCTGGAGAAGTGTATGGTGTTTCCTGAAACACGTAAGAAACAAAGCAACACAGCCTGTGGCACTTCGACTTATGGTCCTATAGCTTACGGAAATGAAAATCAAAAACAGACAGCCACCCCAATATTTGGGACGGCTGTGTTCACAAGAAGCTCGTCTACAGTATCAGGTAAATATCCCAGAAAGCAAAAAATGGATAAAGAAGTTGTGGCACGTACGTACAATGCAATATCACTCAGCAATGAAATCTGTGTCATCAGGCCCGTAGCGGCATAGTGAGTGGATGCAGGTACGGTGATTCTACGTGAACTACGTCACACAGAAAAAGAAACATCATAAGATATCACTAATACACGGAATGTAAACTTGACTACACATGAACTGAATTACAAAACAGAACAGGGTCTCAAATTTAGAAAACCAACTAGTGCTTGCTTATGGGGAAAGGTGCGTTGGGGTGCTGCATAAAACCAGAGACTGAAATTAGAACAGATTACTTTCCATAAGCCAAATATGTAATAGACAAGACCTACTCCTTGCTCAACGAAATGGACCCAACACCACATATTCAACGCCTAGGAATATACCTGACTACGAAGGTTCTTATAACCCATGGATATATATGTCTCCGTAAGAGAATCAAGGGTGTGTACAGCGGCCGAAACGCAGCAGTGAAAATCCGGTAAATCCCATTATCAAAATAAATTTCGAAAACGAAACACAAAGACAGTGAAATAGAGAGCAATTCTTAAATAATTCACTCAGGGCATGTGTTGCACCGGGATTGACCACATCTACACCCAAAACTGGTTGAGACATAAGGCTGGACACTTCAGGCTGATAGCATTGGTGAGTTTCGCTGAGCAAATGCAGACCCTTTTAAGTCATACTGCATGGTACCTATTCCATGGGTCCCAACTCTTCAGGTTCAAGGGATTCTTCCTCCAGCTAAAACATGCATGGGAAACCCACAGTATGTTCCACCGTGTGATTGGGAAACGATTTAAAATGCATCTCACTTTTCGTATCCTGGTCCTCGGGTTCACCATTCCAGATGCTTTACTAACACTCTCCCCGCTTGGAGAGTCAGTGCCTTTAACCTCCTGTTTGGCACAGCTTGCAATTTCTGTGCAAGATGAACAGGAATAGGGAGAACCAATGAGAGACTAGCTGTAGGTGTCTGCACGGGCAAATGTAACGCTCATTGCCCACCAGGAAGAGGAATGAACCAAAGGCTCATTGTGCCCTGCCGGAAACAGATTAGGGCCTGAAGCAATCCTGCGGTTTTGTGCCCAGCTCACAAGAAAGCGAGTTGAAGAAAGGAGCTCAGGGGCACTGTAATTCACAAACCTGCAGAGTTATAAATGACAGCTATCCTCCAAAAATATATTGCAGTAAGCCTGCGAAGGGGACTTGAAAGCGGGGCAGGATTTCAGGAAAACGATTGCAGGGGGTAGACTGGAATTGCCCTGAAAGCATAGGAAAAGAGGCACAACGTCGACAATGATGCCCTTGGCCAAAAAGGGCGTATGCATTTTTTCCTGAATATATTCAGGAAAAAACGCATACGCCCTTTTTCGCCAACCAAGCAAGCCTGTAAAGGAAATCTGCACTACAATGAAGTCTCACTGCCCCCCGGACAAAAGGGCCATCTGAAAAAAGTGTAAAATCCAGAAAGGTAGGACAGGATATGGAGAACAGGGAGCCTTGTTATGCTGATTGGCAGGATGTAAATTGCCAGCAGCCACCCTGGAGAAGTGTATGGTGTTTCCTGAAACACGTAAGAAACAAAGCAACACAGCCTGTGGCACTTCGACTTATGGTCCTATAGCTTACGGAAATTAAAATCAAAAACAGACAGCCACCCCAATATTTGGGACGGCTGTGTTCACAAGAAGCTCGTGTACAGTATCAGGTAAATATCCCAGAAAGCAAAAAATGGATAAAGAAGTTGTGGCACGTACGTACAATGCAATATCACTCAGCAATGAAATCTGTGTCATCAGGCCCGTAGCGGCATAGTGAGTGGATGCAGGTACGGTGATTCTACGTGAACTACGTCACACAGAAAAAGAAACATCATAAGATATCACTAATACACGGAATGTAAAACTTGACTACACATGAACTGAATTACAAAACAGAACAGGGTCTCAAATTTAGAAAACCAACTAGTGTTTGCTTATGGGGAAAGGTGCGTTGGGGTGCTGCATAAAACCAGAGACTGAAATTAGAACAGATTACTTTCCATAAGCCAAATATGTAATAGACAAGACCTACTCCTTGCTCAACGAAATGGACCCAACACCACATATTCAACGCCTAGGAATATACCTGACTACGAAGGTTCTTATAACCCATGGATATATATGTCTCCGTAAGAGAATCAAGGGTGTGTACAGCGGCCGAAACGCAGCAGTGAAAATCCGGTAAATCCCATTATCAAAATAAATTTCGAAAACAAAACACAAAGACAGTGAAATAGAGAGCAATTCTTAAATAATTCACTCAGGGCATGTGTTGCACCGGGATTGACCACATCTACACCCAAAACTGGTTGAGACATAAGGCTGGACACTTCAGGCTGATAGCATTGGTGAGTTTCGCTGAGCAAATGCAGACCCTTTTAAGTCATACTGCATGGTACCTATTCCATGGGTCCCAACTCTTCAGGTTCAAGGCATTCTTCCTCCAGCTAAAACATGCATGGGAAACCCACAGTATGGTCCACCGTGTGATTGGGAAACGATTTAAAATGCATCTCAGTTTTCGTATCCTGGTCCTCGGGTTCACCATTCCAGATGCTTTCCTAACACTCTCCCCGCTTGGAGAGTCAGTGCCTTTAACCTCCTGTTTGGCTCAGCTTGCAATTTCTGTGCAAGATGAACAGGAATAGGGAGAACCCATGAGAGACTAGCTGTAGGTGTCTGCACGGGCAAATGTAACGCTCATTTCCCACCAGGAAGAGGAATGAACCAAAGGCTCAGTGTGCCCTGCCGGAAACATATTAGGGCCTGAAGCAATCCTGCGGTTTTGTGCCCAGCTCACAAGAAAGCGAGTTGAAGAAAGGAGCTCAAGGGCACTGTAATTCACAAACCTGCAGAGTTATAAATGACAGCTATCCTCCAAAAATATATTGAAGTAAGCCTGCGAAGGGGACTTGAAAGCGGGGCAGAATTTCAGGAAAACGATTGCAGGGGGTAGACTGGAATTGCCCTGAAAGCATAGGAAAAGAGGCACAACGTCGACAATGATGCACTTGGCCAAAAAGGGCGTATGCATTTTTTCCTGAATATATTCAGGAAAAAACGCATACGCCCTTTTTGGCCAACCAAGCAAGCCTGTAAAGGAAATCTGCACTACAATGAAGACTCACTGACCCCCGGACAAAAGGGCCATCCGAAAAAAGTGTAAAATCCAGAAAGGTAGGACAGGATATGGAGAACAGGGAGCCTTGTTATGCTGATTGGCAGGATGTAAATTGCCAGCAGCCACCCTGGAGAAGTGTATGGTGTTTCCTGAAACACGTAAGAAACAAAGCAACACAGCCTATGGCACTTCCACTTATGGTCCTATAGCTTACGTAAATTAAAATCAAAAACAGACAGCCACCCCAATATTTGGTACGGCTGTGTTCACAAGAAGCTCGTCTACAGTATCAGGTAAATATCCCAGAAAGCAAAAAATGGATAAAGAAGTTGTGGCACGTACGTACATTGCAATATCACTCAGCAATGAAATCTGTGTCATCAGGCCCGTAGCGGCATAGTGAGTGGATGCAGGTACGGTGATTCTACGTGAACTACGTCACACAGAAAAAGAAACATCATAAGATATCACTAATACACGGAATGTAAACTTGACTACACAAGAACTGAATTACAAAACAGAACAGGGTCTCAAATTTAGAAAACCAACTAGTGCTTGCTTACGGTGAAAGGTGCGTTGGGGTGCTGCATAAAACCAGAGACTGAAATTAGCACAGATAACTTTCCATAAACCAAATATGTAATAGACAAGACCTACTCCTTGCTCAACGAAATGGACCCAACACCACATATTCAACGCCTAGGAATACACCTGACTAGGAAGGATCTTATAACCCATGGATATATATGTCTCCGTAAGAGAATCAAGGGTGTGTACAGCGGCCGAAACGCAACAGTGAAAATCCGATAAATCCCATTATCAAAATAAATTTCGAAAACAAAACACAAAGACAGTGAAATAGAGAGCAATTCTTAAATAATTCACTCAGGGCATTGGATGCAACCGGGATTGACCACATCTACACCCAGAGCTGGTTGAGACATAAGGCTGGACACTTCAGGCTGATAGCATTGGTGAGTTTCAGTGAGCAAATGCAGACCCTTTGAAGTCATACTGCATGGTACCCATTCCATGGGTCCCAACTCTCCAGGTTCAAGGGATTCTTCCTCCAGCTAAAACATGCATGGGAAACCCAGAGCATCGTCCACTGTGTGATTGGAAAACGATTTAAACTGCATCTCAGTTTTCGTAACCTGGTCCTCGGGTTCACCATTCCAGATGCTTTACTAACACTCTCCCCGCTTGGAGAGTCAGTGCCTTTAACCTCCTCCTTGGCACAGCTTGCAATTTCTGTGCAAGATGAACAAGAATAGGGAGAACCAATGGGAGACTAGCTGTAGGTGTCTGCACGGGCAAATGTAACGCTCATTTCCCACCAGGAAGAGGAATGAACCAAAGGCTCAGTGTGCCCTGCTGGAAACAGATTAGGGCCTGAAGCAATCCTGCGGTTTTGTGCCCAGCTCACAAGAAAGCGAGTTGAAGAAAGGAGCTCAGGGGCACTGTAATTCACAAACCTGCAGAGTTATAAATGACAGCTATCCTCCAAAAATATATTGAAGTAAACCTGCGAAGGGGTCTTGAATGCAGACAGAATTTCAGGAAAACGATTGCAGGGTGTAGACTGGAATTGCCCTGAAAGCATAGGATAAGAGGCAGAACGTCGACAATGATGCACTTGGCCAAAAAGTGCTTATGCGTTTTTTCCTGAATATATTCAGGAAAAAACGTATACGCACTTTTTGGCCAACCAAGCAAGCCTGTAAAGGAAATCTGCACTACAATGAAGTCTCACTGCCCCCCGGACAAAAGGGCCATCCGAAAAAAGTGTAAAATCCAGAAAGGTAGGACAGGATATGGAGAACAGGGAGCCTTGTTATGCTGATTGGCAGGATGTAAATTGCCAGCAGCCACCCTGGAGAAGTGTATGGTGTTTCCTGAAACACGTAAGAAACAAAGCAAAACAGCCTATGGCACTTCCACTTATGGTCCTATAGCTTACGTAAATTAAAATCAAAAACAGACAGCTACCCCAATATTTGGGACGGCTGTGTTCACAAGAAGCTCGTCTACAGTATCAGGAAAATATCCCAGAAAGCAAAAAATGGATAAAGAAGTTATGGCACGTACGTGCAATGCAGTATCACTCAGCAATGAAATCTGTGTCATCAGGCCCGTAGCGGCATAGTGAGTGGATGCAGGTACGGTGATTCTACGTGAACTACTTCACACAGAAAAAGAAACATCATAAGATATCACTAATGCACGGAATGTAAACTTGACTACACATGAACTGAATTACAAAACAGAACAGGGTCTCAAATTTAGAAAACCAACTAGTGCTTGCTTATGGGAAAAGTTGCCTTGGGGTGCTGCATAAAACCAGAGACTGAAATTAGCACAGATAACTTTCCATAAGCCAAATATGTAATAGACAAGACCTACTCCTTGCTCAACGAAATGGACCCAACACCACATATTCAACGCCTAGGAATATACCTGACTAGGAAGAATCTTAAAACCCATGGATATATATGTCTCCGTAAGAGAATCAAGCGTGGGTACAGTGGCCGAAAAGCAGCAGTGAAAATCCGATAAATCCCATTATCAAAATAAATTTCGAAAACAAAACACAAAGACAGTGAAATAGAGAGCAATTCTTAAATAATTCACTCAGGGCATGTGATGCAACCGGGATTGACCACATCTACACCCAGAGCTGGTTGAGACATAAGGCTGGACACTTCAGGCTGATAGCATTGGTGAGTTTCGGTGAGCAAATGCAGACCATTTGAAGTCATACTGCATGGTACCCATTCCATGGGTCCCAACTCTCCAGGTTCAAGGCATTCTTCCTCCAGCTAAAACATGCATGGGAACCCAGAGTATCGTCCACCGTGTGATTGGGAAACGATTTAAAATGCATCTCAGTTTTCGTATCCTGGTCCTCGGGTTCACCATTCCAGATGCTTTACTAACACTCTCCCCGCTTGGAGAGTCAGTGCCTTTAACCTCCTGTTTGGCACAGCTTGCAATTTCTGTGCAAGCTGAACAGGAATAGGGAGAACCAATGAGAGACTAGCTGTAGGTGTCTGCACGGGCAAATGTAACGCTCATTGCCGACCAGGAAGAGGAATTAAACAAAGGCTCAGCGTGCCCTGCTGGAAACAGATTAGGGCCTGAAGCAATCCTGCGGTTTTGTGCCCAGCTCACAAGAAAGCGAGTTGAAGAAAGGAGCTCAGGGGCACTGTAATTCACAAACCTGCAGAGTTATAAATGACAGCTATCCTCCAAAAATATATTGAAGTAAGCCTGCGAAGGGGACTTGAAAGCGGGGCAGAATTTCAGGAAAACGATTGCAGGGGGTAGACTGGAATTGCCCTGAAAGCATAGGAAAAGAGGCACAACCTCGACAATGATGCACTTGGCCAAAAAGGGCGTATGCGTTTTTTCCTGAATATATTCAGGAAAAAACGCATATGCCCTTTTTGGCCAACCAAGCAAGCCTGTAAAGGAAATCTGCACTACAATGAAATCTCACTGCCCCCCCCGGGGCAAAAAGGCCATCTGAAAAAAGTGTAAAATCCAGAAAGGTAGGACAGGATATGGAGAACAGGGAGCCTTGTTATGCTGATTGGCAGGATGTAAATTGCCAGCAGCCACCCTGGAGAAGTGTATGGTGTTTCCTGAAACACGTAAGAAACAAAGCAACACAGCCTATGGCACTTCCACTTATGGTCCTATAGCTTACAGAAATTAAAATCAAAAACAGACAGCCACCCCAATATTTGGGACGGCTGTGTTCACAAGAAGCTCGTCTACAGTATCAGGTAAATATCCCAGAAAGCAAAAAATGGATAAAGAAGTTGTGGCACTTACATACAATGCAATATCACTCAGCAATGAAATCTGTGTCATCAGGCCCGTAGCGGCATAGTGAGTGGATGCAGGTACGGTGATTCTACGTGAACTACGTCACACAGAAAAAGAAACATCATAAGATATCACTAATACACGGAATGTAAACTTGACTACACATGAACTGAATTACAAAACAGAACAGGGTCTCAAATTTAGAAAACCAACTAGTGCTTGCTTATGGGAAAAGGTGCCTTGGGGTGCTGCATAAAACCAGAGACTGAAATTAACACAGATAACTTTCCATAAGCCAAATATGTAATAGACAAGACCTACTCCTTGCTCAACGAAATGGACCCAACACCACATATTCAACGCCTAGGAATATACCTGACTAGGAAGAATCTTAAAACCCATGGATATATATGTCTCCGTAAGAGAATCAAGCGTGGGTACAGCGGCCGAAACGCAGCAGTGAAAATCCGATAAATCCCATTATCAAAATAAATTTCGAAAACAAAACACAAAGACAGTGAAATAGAGAGCAATTCTTAAATAATTCACTCAGGGCATGCGATGCAACTGGGATTGACCACATCTACACCCAGAGCTGGTTGACACATAAGGCTGGACACTTCAGGCTGATAGCATTGGTGAGTTTCGGTGAGCAAATGCAGACCATTTGAAGTCATACTGCATGGTACCCATTCCATGGGTCCCAACTCTCCAGGTTCAAAGCATTCTTCCTCCAGCTAAAACATGCATGGGAACCCAGAGTATCGTCCACCGTGTGATTGGGAAACGATTTAAAATGCATCTCAGTTTTCGTATCCTGGTCCTCGGGTTCACCATTCCAGATGCTTTACTAACACTCTCCCCGCTTGGAGAGTCAGTGCCTTTAACCTCCTGTTTGGCACAGCTTGCAATTTCTGTGCAAGCTGAACAGGAATAGGGAGAACCAATGAGAGACTAGCTGTAGGTGTCTGCACGGGCAAATGTAACGCTCATTGCCGACCAGGAAGAGGAATTAAACAAAGGCTCAGCGTGCCCTGCTGGAAACAGATTAGGGCCTGAAGCAATCCTGCGGTTTTGTGCCCAGCTCACAAGAAAGCGAGTTGAAGAAAGGAGCTCAGGGGCACTGTAATTCACAAACCTGCAGAGTTATAAATGACAGCTATCCTCCAAAAATATATTGAAGTAAGCCTGCGAAGGGGACTTGAAAGCGGGGCAGAATTTCAGGAAAACGATTGCAGGGGGTAGACTGGAATTGCCCTGAAAGCATAGGAAAAGAGGCACAACCTCGACAATGATGCACTTGGCCAAAAAGGGCGTATGCGTTTTTTCCTGAATATATTCAGGAAAAAACGCATATGCCCTTTTTGGCCAACCAAGCAAGCCTGTAAAGGAAATCTGCACTACAATGAAATCTCACTGCCCCCCCCGGGGCAAAAAGGCCATCTGAAAAAAGTGTAAAATCCAGAAAGGTAGGACAGGATATGGAGAACAGGGAGCCTTGTTATGCTGATTGGCAGGATGTAAATTGCCAGCAGCCACCCTGGAGAAGTGTATGGTGTTTCCTGAAACACGTAAGAAACAAAGCAACACAGCCTATGGCACTTCCACTTATGGTCCTATAGCTTACAGAAATTAAAATCAAAAACAGACAGCCACCCCAATATTTGGGACGGCTGTGTTCACAAGAAGCTCGTCTACAGTATCAGGTAAATATCCATGAAAGCAAAAAATGGATAAAGAAGTTGTGGCACTTACATACAATGCAATATCACTCAGCAATGAAATCTGTGTCATCAGGCCCGTAGCGGCATAGTGAGTGGATGCAGGTACGGTGATTCTACGTGAACTACGTCACACAGAAAAAGAAACATCATAAGATATCACTAATACACGGAATGTAAACTTGACTACACATGAACTGAATTACAAAACAGAACAGGGTCTCAAATTTAGAAAACCAACTAGTGCTTGCTTATGGGAAAAGGTGCCTTGGGGTGCTGCATAAAACCAGAGACTGAAATTAACACAGATAACTTTCCATAAGCCAAATATGTAATAGACAAGACCTACTCCTTGCTCAATGAAATGGACCCAACACCACATATTCAACGCCTAGGAATATACCTGACTAGGAAGAATCTTAAAACCCATGGATATATATGTCTCCGTAAGAGAATCAAGCGTGTGTACATCGGCCGAAACGCAGCAGTGAAAATCCGATAAATCCAATTATCAAAATAAATTTCGAAAACAAAACACAAAGACAGTGAAATAGAGAGCAATTCTTAAATAATTCACTCAGGGCATGTGATGCAACCGGGATTTACCACATCTACACCCAGAGCTGGTTGAGACATAAGGCTGGACACTTCAGGATGATAGCATTGGTGAGTTTCGGTGAGCAAATGCAGACCCTTTGAAGTCATACTGCATGGTACCCATTCCATGGGTCCCATTTCTCCAGGTTCAAGGCATTCTTCCTCCAGCTAAAACATGCATGGGAACCCAGAGTATCGTCCACCGTGTGATTGAGAAAGGATTTAAAATGCATCTCAGTTTTCGTATCCTGGTCCTCGGGTTCACCATTCCAGATGCTTTACTAACACTCTCCCCGCTTGGAGAGTCAGTGCCTTTAACCTTCCTGTTTGGCACAGCTTGCAATTTCTGTGCAAGATGAACAGGAATAGGGAGAACCAATGAGAGACTAGCTGTAGGTGTCTGCACGGGCAAATGTAACGCTCATTGCCGACCAGTAAGAGGAATTAAACAAAGGCTCAGCGTGCCCTGCTGGAAACAGATTAGGGCCTGAAGCAATCCTGCGGTTTTGTGCCCAGCTCACAAGAAAGCGAGTTGAAGAAAGGAGCTCAGGGGCACTGTAATTCACAAACCTGCAGAGTTATAAATGACAGCTATCCTCCAAAAATATATTGAAGTAAGCCTGCGAAGGGGACTTGAAAGCTGGGCAGAATTTCAGGAGAACGATTGCAGGGGGTAGACTGGAATTGGCCTGAAAGCATAGGAAAAGAGGCACAACCTCGACAATGATGCACTTGGCCAAAAAGGGCGTATGCGTTTTTTCCTGAATATATTCAGGAAAAAACGCATATGCCCTTTTTGGCCAACCAAGCAAGCCTGTAAAGGAAATCTGCACTACAATGAAATCTCACTGCCCCCCCCCGGGGCAAAAGGGCCATCTGAAAAAAGTGTAAAATCCAGAAATGTAGGACAGGATATGGAGAACAGGGAGCCTTGTTATGCTGATTGGCCGGATGTAGATTGCCAGCAGCCACCCTGGAGAAGTGTATGGTGTTTCCTGAAACACGTAAGAAAGAAAGCAACACAGCCTATGGCACTTCCACTTATGGTCCTATAGCTTACAGAAATTAAAATCAAAAACAGACAGCCACCCCAATATTTGGGACGGCTGTGTTCACAAGAAGCTCGTCTACAGTATCAGGTAAATATCCCAGAAAGCAAAAAATGGATAAAGAAGTTGTGGCACTTACATACAATGCAATATCACTCAGCAATGAAATCTGTGTCATCAGGCCCGTAGCGGCATAGTGAGTGGATGCAGGTACGGTGATTCTACGTGAACTACGTCACACAGAAAAAGAAACATCATAAGATATCACTAATACACGGAATGTAAACTTGACTACACATGAACTGAATTACAAAACAGAACAGGGTCTCAAATTTAGAAAACCAACTAGTGCTTGCTTATGGGAAAAGGTGCCTTGGGGTGCTGCATAAAACCAGAGACTGAAATTAACACAGATAACTTTCCATAAGCCAAATATGTAATAGACAAGACCTACTCCTTGCTCAATGAAATGGACCCAACACCACATATTCAACGCCTAGGAATATACCTGACTAGGAAGAATCTTAAAACCCATGGATATATATGTCTCCGTAAGAGAATCAAGCGTGTGTACATCGGCCGAAACGCAGCAGTGAAAATCCGATAAATCCAATTATCAAAATAAATTTCGAAAACAAAACACAAAGACAGTGAAATAGAGAGCAATTCTTAAATAATTCACTCAGGGCATGTGATGCAACCGGGATTTACCACATCTACACCCAGAGCTGGTTGAGACATAAGGCTGGACACTTCAGGATGATAGCATTGGTGAGTTTCGGTGAGCAAATGCAGACCCTTTGAAGTCATACTGCATGGTACCCATTCCATGGGTCCCATCTCTCCAGGTTCAAGGCATTCTTCCTCCAGCTAAAACATGCATGGGAACCCAGAGTATCGTCCACCGTGTGATTGAGAAAGGATTTAAAATGCATCTCAGTTTTCGTATCCTGGTCCTCGGGTTCACCATTCCAGATGCTTTACTAACACTCTCCCCGCTTGGAGAGTCAGTGCCTTTAACCTCCTGTTTGGCACAGCTTGCAATTTCTGTGCAAGATGAACAGGAATAGGGAGAACCAATGAGAGACTAGCTGTAGGTGTCTGCACGGGCAAATGTAACGCTCATTTCCCACCAGGAAGAGGAATTAACCAAAGGCTCAGCGTGCCCTGCTGGAAACAGATTAGTGCCTGAAGCAATCCTGTGGTTTTGTGCCCAGCTCACAAGAAAGCGAGTTGAAGAAAGGAGCTCAGGGGCACTGTAATTCACAAACCTGCAGAGATATAAATGACAGCTATCTTCCAAAAGTATATTGAAGTAAGCCTGCGAAGGGGACTTGAAAGCGGGGCAGAATTTCAGGAAAACGATTGCAGGGGGTAGACTGGAATTGCCCTGAAAGCATAGGAAAATAGGCACAACGTCGACAATGATGCACTTGGCCAAAAAGGGCGTATGCGTTTTTTCCTGAATATATTCAGGAAAAAACGCATACGCCCTTTTTGGCCAACCAAGCAAGCCTGTAAAGGAAATCTGCACTACAATGAAGTCTCACTGCCCCCCTGGCAAAAGGGCCATCTGAAAAAAGTGTAAAATCCAGAAAGTTAGGACAGGATATGGAGAACAGGGAGCCTTGTTATGCTGATTGGCAGGATGTAAATTGCCAGCAGCCACCCTGGAGAAGTGTATGGTGTTTCCTGAAACACGTAAGAAATAAAGGAACACAGCCTATGGCAATTGCACTTATGGTCCTCTTGCTTAGGGAAATTAAAATCAAAAACAGAGATCCACCCCAAAGTTTGGGACGGCTGTGTTCCCAAGAAGCTCGTCTACATTACCAGGTAAATTTCCCAGAAAGCAAAAAATGGATAAAGATGTTGTGGCACGTACGTGCAATGCAATATCACTCAGCAATGAAATCTGTGTCATCAGGCCCGTAGCGGCATAGTGAGTGGATGCAGGTACGGTGATTCTACGTGAACTACGTCACACAGAAAAAGAAACATCATAAGATATCACTAATACACGGAATGTAAACTTGACTACACATGAACTGAATTACAAAACAGAACAGGGTCTCAAATTTAGAAAACCAACTAGTGCTTGCTTATGGGGAAAGGTGCCTTGGGGTGCTGAATAAAACCAGAGACTGAAATTAGCACAGATAACATTCCATAAGCCAAATATGTAATAGACAAGACCTACTCCTTGCTCAACGAAATGGACTCAACACCACATATTCAACGCCTAGGAATATACCTGACTAGGAAAAATCTTAAAACCCATGGATTTATATGTCTCCGTAAGAGAATCAAGCGTGTGTACAGCGGCATAAACGCAGCAGTGAAAATCCGATAAATCCAATTATCAAAATAAATTTCGAAAACAAAACACAAAGACAGTGAAATAGAGAGCAATTCTTAAATAATTCACTCAGGGCATGTGATGCAACCGGGATTTACCACATCTACACCCAGAGCTGGTTGAGACATAAGGCTGGACACTTCAGGATGATAGCATTGGTGAGTTTCGGTGAGCAAATGCAGACCCTTTGAAGTCATACTGCATGGTACCCATTCCATGGGTCCCATCTCTCCAGGTTCAACGCATTCTTCCTCCAGTTAAAACATGCATGGGAAACCCAGAGTATCGTCCACCGTGTGATTGGGAAACGATTTAAAATGCATCTCAGTTTTCGTATCCTGGTCCTCGGGTTCACCATTCCAGATGCTTTACTAACACTCTCCCCGCTTGGAGAGTCAGTGCCTTTAATCTCCTCTTTGGCACAGCTTGCAATTTCTGTGCAAGATGAACAGGAATAGGGAGAACCAATGAGAGACTAGCTGTAGGTGTCTGCACGGGCAAATATAATGCTCATTGCCGACCAGGAGGAGGAATTAAACAAAGGCTCAGTGTGCCCTGCTGAAAACAGATTAGGGCCTGAAGCAATCCTGCGGTTTTGTGCCCAGCTCACAAGAAAGCGAGTTGAAGAAAGGAGCTCAGGGGCACTGTAATTCACAAACCTGCAGAGTTATAAATGACAGCTATCCTCCAAAAATATATTGAAGTAAGCCTGCGAAGGGGACTTGAAAGCGGGGCAGAATTTCAGGAAAACGATTGCAGGGGGTAGACTGGAATTGCCCTGAAAGCATAGGAAAAGAGGCAGAACGTCGACAATGATGCACTTGGCCAAAAAGGGCGTATGCGTTTTTTCCTGAATATATTCAGGAAAAAACGCATACGCCCTTTTTGGCCAACCAAGCAAGGCTGTAAAGGAAATCTGCACTACAATGAAGTCTCACTGCCCCCCGGGCAAAAGGGCCATCTGAAAAAAGTGTAAAATCCAGAAATGTAGGACAGGATATGGAGAACAGGGAGCCTTGTTATGCTGATTGGCCGGATGTAGATTGCCAGCAGCCACCCTGGAGAAGTGTATGGTGTTTCCTGAAACACGTAAGAAACAAAGCAACACAGCCTATGGCACTTCCACTTATGGTCCTATAGCTTACAGAAATTAAAATCAAAAACAGACAGCCACCCCAATATTTGGGACGGCTGTGTTCACAAGAAGCTCGTCTACAGTATCAGGTAAATATCCCAGAAAGCAAAAAATGGATAAAGAAGTTGTGGCACTTACATACAATGCAATATCACTCAGCAATGAAATCTGTGTCATCAGGCCCGTAGCGGCATAGTGAGTGGATGCAGGTACGGTGATTCTACGTGAACTACGTCACACAGAAAAAGAAACATCATAAGATATCACTAATACACGGAATGTAAACTTGACTACACATGAACTGAATTACAAAACAGAACAGGGTCTCAAATTTAGAAAACCAACTAGTGCTTGCTTATGGGAAAAGGTGCCTTGGGGTGCTGCATAAAACCAGAGACTGAAATTAACACAGATAACTTTCCATAAGCCAAATATGTAATAGACAAGACCTACTCCTTGCTCAATGAAATGGACCCAACACCACATATTCAACGCCTAGGAATATACCTGACTAGGAAGAATCTTAAAACCCATGGATATATATGTCTCCGTAAGAGAATCAAGCGTGTGTACATCGGCCGAAACGCAGCAGTGAAAATCCGATAAATCCAATTATCAAAATAAATTTCGAAAACAAAACACAAAGACAGTGAAATAGAGAGCAATTCTTAAATAATTCACTCAGGGCATGTGATGCAACCGGGATTTACCACATCTACACCCAGAGCTGGTTGAGACATAAGGCTGGACACTTCAGGATGATAGCATTGGTGAGTTTCGGTGAGCAAATGCAGACCCTTTGAAGTCATACTGCATGGTACCCATTCCATGGGTCCCATCTCTCCAGGTTCAAGGCATTCTTCCTCCAGCTAAAACATGCATGGGAACCCAGAGTATCGTCCACCGTGTGATTGAGAAAGGATTTAAAATGCATCTCAGTTTTCGTATCCTGGTCCTCGGGTTCACCATTCCAGATGCTTTACTAACACTCTCCCCGCTTGGAGAGTCAGTGCCTTTAACCTCCTGTTTGGCACAGCTTGCAATTTCTGTGCAAGATGAACAGGAATAGGGAGAACCAATGAGAGACTAGCTGTAGGTGTCTGCACGGGCAAATGTAACGCTCATTGCCGACCAGTAAGAGGAATTAAACAAAGGCTCAGCGTGCCCTGCTGGAAACAGATTAGGGCCTGAAGCAATCCTGCGGTTTTGTGCCCAGCTCACAAGAAAGCGAGTTGAAGAAAGGAGCTCAGGGGCACTGTAATTCACAAACCTGCAGAGTTATAAATGACAGCTATCCTCCAAAAATATATTGAAGTAAGCCTGCGAAGGGGACTTGAAAGCTGGGCAGAATTTCAGGAAAACGATTGCAGGGGGTAGACTGGAATTGGCCTGAAAGCATAGGAAAAGAGGCACAACCTCGACAATGATGCACTTGGCCAAAAAGGGCGTATGCGTTTTTTCCTGAATATATTCAGGAAAAAACGCATACGCCCTTTTTGGCCAACCAAACAACCTGTAAAGGAAATCTGCACTACAATGAAGTCTCACTGCCCCACGGGCAAAAGGGCCACCTGAAAAAAGTGTAAAATCCAGAAAGGTAGGACAGGATATGGAGAACAGGGAGCCTTGTTATGCTGATTGGCAGGATGTAAATTGCCAGCAGCCACCCTGGAGAAGTGTATGGTGTTTCCTGTAACACGTAAGAAACAAAGCAACACAGCCTATGGCACTTCCACTTATGGTCCTATAGCTTACGGAAATTAAAATCAAAAAGAGACAGCCACCCCAATATTTGGGACGGCTGTGTTCACAAGAAGCTCGTCTACAGTATCAGGTAAATATCCCAGAAAGCAAAAAATGGATAAAGAAGTTGTGGCACGTACGTACAATGCAATATCACTCAGCAATGAAATCTGTGTCATCAGGCCCGTAGTGGCATAGTGAGTGGATGCAGGTACGGTGATTCTACGTGAACTACGTCACACAGAAAAAGAAACATCATAAGATATCACTAATACACGGATTGTAAACTTGATTACACGTGAACTGAATTACAAAACAGAACAGGGTCTCAAATTTAGAAAACGAACTAGTGCTTGCTTATGGGGAAAGGTGCGTTGGGGTGCTGCATAAAACCAGAGATTGAAATTAGCACAGATAACTTTCCATAAGCCAAATATGTAATAGACAAGACCTACTCCTTGCTCAAAGAAATGGAACCAACACCATATGTTCAACGCCTACGAATATACCTGACTAGGAAGAATCTTAAAACCCATGGATATATATGTCTCCGTAAGAGAATCAAGCGTGTGTACAGCGGCCGAAACGCAGCAGTGAAAATCCGATAAATCCCATTATCAAAATAAATTTCAAAAACAAAACACAAAGACAGTGAAATAGAGAGCAATTCTTAAATAATTCTCTCACGGCATGTGATGCAACCGGGATTTAACACATCTACACCCAGAGCTGGTTGAGACATAAGGCTGGACACTTCAGGCTGATAGCATTGTTGAGGTTCGGTGAGTAAATGCACACCCTTTGAAGTCATACTGCATGGTACCCATTCCTAGGGTCCGAACACTCCAGGTTCAAGGGATTCTTCCTCCAGCTAAAACATGCATGGGAAACCCAGAGTATCGTCCACCGTGTGACTGGGAAACGATTTAAAATGCATCTCAGTTTCCGTATTCTGGTCCTCGGGTTCAACATTCCAGACGCTTTACTAACACTCTCCCCGCTTGGAGAGTCAGTGCCTTTAACCTCCTGTTTGGCACAGCTTGCAATTTCTGTGCAAGAGAACAGGAATAGGGAGAACCAATGAGAGACTAGCTGTAGGTGTCTGCACGGGCAAATGTAACGCTCATTTCCCACCAGGAAGAGGAATTAACCAAAGGCTCAGCGTGCCCTGCTGGAAACAGATTAGTGCCTGAAGCAATCCTGCGGTTTTGTGCCCAGCTCACAAGAAAGCGAGTTGAAGAAAGGAGCTCAGGGGCACTGTAATTCACAAACCTGCAGAGATATAAATGACAGCTATCTTCCAAAAGTATATTGAAGCAAGCCTGCGAAGGGGACTTGAAAGCGGGGCAGAATTTCAGGAAAACGATTGCAGGGGGTAGACTGGAATTGCCCTGAAAGCATAGGAAAATAGGCACAACGTCGACAATGATGCACTTGGCCAAAAAGGGCGTATGCGTTTTTTCCTGAATATATTCAGGAAAAAACGCATACGCCCTTTTTGGCCAACCAAGCAAGCCTGTAAAGGAAATCTGCACTACAATGAAGTCTCACTGCCCCCCTGGCAAAAGGGCCATCTGAAAAAAGTGTAAAATCCAGAAAGTTAGGACAGGATATGGAGAACAGGGAGCCTTGTTATGCTGATTGGCAGGATGTAAATTGCCAGCAGCCACCCTGGAGAAGTGTATGGTGTTTCCTGAAACACGTAAGAAATAAAGGAACACAGCCTATGGCAATTGCACTTATGGTCCTCTTGCTTAGGGAAATTAAAATCAAAAACAGAGATCCACCCCAAAGTTTGGGACGGCTGTGTTCCCAAGAAGCTCGTCTACATTACCAGGTAAATTTCCCAGAAAGCAAAAAATGGATAAAGATGTTGTGGCACGTACGTGCAATGCAATATCACTCAGCAATGAAATCTGTGTCATCAGGCCCGTAGCGGCATAGTGAGTGGATGCAGGTACGGTGATTCTACGTGAACTACGTCACACAGAAAAAGAAACATCATAAGATATCACTAATACACGGAATGTAAACTTGACTACACATGAACTGAATTACAAAACAGAACAGGGTCTCAAATTTAGAAAACCAACTAGTGCTTGCTTATGGGGAAAGGTGCCTTGGGGTGCTGAATAAAACCAGAGACTGAAATTAGCACAGATAACATTCCATAAGCCAAATATGTAATAGACAAGACCTACTCCTTGCTCAACGAAATGGACTCAACACCACATATTCAACGCCTAGGAATATACCTGACTAGGAAAAATCTTAAAACCCATGGATTTATATGTCTCCGTAAGAGAATCAAGCGTGTGTACAGCGGCATAAACGCAGCAGTGAAAATCCGATAAATCCCATTATCAAAATAAATTTCAAAAACAAAACACAAAGACAGTGAAATAGAGAGCAATTCTTAAATAATTCACTCAGGGCATGTGATGCAACCGGGATTTAACACATCTACACCCAGAGCTGGTTGAGACATAAGCCTGGACACTTCAGGATGATAGCATTGGTGAGTTTCGGTGAGCAAATGCAGACCCCTTGAAGTCATACTGCATGGTACCCATTCCATGGGTCCCAACTCTCCAGGTTCAAATGATTCTTCCTCTGGCTAAAACATGCATGAGAAACCCAGAGTATCGTCCACCGTGTGATTGGGAAACAATTTAAAATGCATCTCAGTGTTTGTATCCTTGTCCTCGGGTTCACCATACCAGATGCTTTACTAACAATCTCCCTGCTTGGAGAGACAGTGCCTTTAACCTCGTATTTGGCACAGCTTGCAATTTCTGTGCAAGATGAACAGGAATAGGAGAAGCAATGAGAGACTAGATGTAGGTGTCTGCACGGGCAAATGTAACGCTCATTTCAAACCAGGAAGAGGAATTAACCAAAGGCTCAGCGTGCCCTGCCGGAAACAGATTAGGGCCTGAAGCAATCCTGCGGTTTTGTGCCCAGCTCACAAGAAAGCGAGTTGAAGAAAGGAGCTCAGGGGCACTGTAATTCACAAACGTGCAGAGTTGTAAATGACAGCTATCCTCCAGAAGTATATTGAAGTAAGCCTGCGAAGGGGACTGGAAAGCGGGGCAGAATTTCAGGAAAACGATTGCAGGGGGTAGACTGGAATTGCCTTGAAAGCATAGGAAAAGAGGCAAAACGTCGACAATGATGCACTTGGCCAAAATGTGCTTATGCGTTTTTTCCTGAATATATTCAGGAAAAAACGCATACGCCCTTTTTCGCAAACCAAGCAAGCCTGTAAAGGAAATCTGCACTACAATGAAGTCTCACGGCCTCCCTGGCAAAAGAGCCATCTGAAAATAGTGGAAAATCCGGAAAGGTATGGCAGGATATGGAGAACAGTGATCCTTGTTATGCCGATTGGCAGATGTAAATTGCCAACAGCCACCCTGGAGAAGTGTATGGTGTTTCCTGAATCATGTAAGAAACAAAGCAACACAGCCTATGGCACTTGCACTTATGGTCCTATAGCTTAGGGAAATTAAAATCAAAAACAGACTGCCACCCCAATGTTTGGGACGGATGTGTTCACAGGAAGCTCGTCTACAGTACCAGGTAAATATCCCAGAAAGCAAAAAATGGATAAAGAAGTTGTGGCATGTACGTACAATGCAATATCACTCAGCAATGAAATCTGTGTCATCAGGCCCGTAGCGGTTAGTGAGTGGATGCATGTACGGTGATTCTACGTGAACTACGTCAAACAGAAATAGAAACATCATAAGATATCACTGACACACGGAATGTAAATTTGACTACACATGAACTGAATTACAAAACAAAACAGGGTCTCAAATTTAGAAAACCAACTAGTGCTTGATTATGGGGAAAGGTGCCTTGGGGTGCTGCATAAAACCAGAGACTGAAATTAGCAAGATAACTTTCCATAAGCCAAATATATAATAGACAAGACCTACCCCTTGCTCAAAGAAATAGACCCAACAACACATGTTCAACGCCTAGGAATATACATGACTAAGAAGAATCTTAAAACCCATGGATATATATGTTTCCGTAAGAGAATCAAGCATGTGTACAGCGGCCGAAACGCAGCAGTGAAAATCCGATAAATTCCATTATCAAAATAAATTTCGAAAACAAAACACAAAGACAGTGAAATAGAGAGCAATTCTTAAATAATTCACTCAGGGCATGTGATGCAACCGGGATTTAACACATCTACATCCAGAGCTGGTTGAGACATAAGGCTAGACACTTCAGGCTGATAGCATTGGTGAGTTTAGGTGAGCAAATGCACACCCTTTGAAGTCATACTGCATGGTACCCATTCCATGGGTCCCAACTCTCCAGGTTCAAGGGATTCTTCCTCCAGCTAAAACATGCATGGGAAACCCAGAGTATCGTCCACCGTGTGATTGGGAAACGATTTAAAATGCATCTCAGTTTTCGTATCCTGGTCCTCGGGTTCACCATTCCAGATGCTTTACTAACACTCTCCCCGCTTGGAGAGTCAGTGCCTTTAACCTCCTCTTTGGCACAGCTTGCAATTTCTGTGCAAGATGAACAGGAATAGGGAGAACCAATGAGAGACTAGCTGTAGGTGTCTGCACGGGCAAATGTAACGCTCATTGCCCACGAGGAAGAGGAATTAAACAAAGGCTCAGTGTGCCCTGCTGGAAACAGATTAGGGCCTGAAGCAATCCTTCGGTTTTGTGCCCAGCTCACAAGAAAGCGAGTTGAAGAAAGGAGCTCAGGGGCACTGTAATTCACAAACCTGCAGAGTTATAAATGACAGCTATCCTCGAAAAATATATTGAAGTAAGCCTGCGAAGGGGACTTGAAAGCGGGGCAGAGTTTCAGGAAAACGATTGCAGGGGGTAGACTGGAATTGCCCTGAAAGCATAGGAAAAGAGGCACAACGTCGACAATGATGCACTTGGCCAAAAAGGGCGTATGCGTTTTTTCCTGAATATATTCAGGAAAAAACGCATACGCCCTTTTTGGCCAACCAAGCAAGCCTGTAAAGGAAATCTGCACTACAATGAAATCTCACTGCCCCCCGGGCAAAAGGGCCATCTGAAAAAAGTGTAAAATCCAGAAAGGTAGGACAGTATATGGAGAATAGGGAGCCTTGTTATGCTGATTGGCAGGATGTAAATTGCCAACAGCCACCCTGGAGACGGGTATGGTGTTTCCTGAAACACATAAGAAACAAAGCAACACAGCCTATACCACTTCCACTTATGGTCCTATAGCTTACGGAAATTAAAATCAAAAACAGACAGCCACCCCAATATTTGGGACGGCTGTGTTCACAAGAAACTCATCTACAGTATCAGGTAAATATCCCAGAAAGCAAAAAATTGATAAAGAAGTTGTGGCACGTACGTACAATGCAATATCACTCAGCAATGAAATCTGTGTCATCAGGCCCGTAGCGGCATAGTGAGTGGATGCAGGTACGGTGATTCTACGTGAACTACGTCACACAGAAAAAGAAACATCATAAGATATCACTAATACACGGAATGTAAACTTGACTACACATGAACTGAATTACAAAACAGAACAGGGTCTCAAATTTAGAAAACCAACTAGTGCTTGCTTATGGGGAAAGGTGCCTTGGGGTGTTGCATAAAACCAGAGACTGAAATTAGCACAGATAACATTCCATAAGCCAAATATGTAATAGACAATACCTACTCCTTGCTCAACGAAATGGACCCAACACCACATATTCAACGCCTAGGAATATACCTGACTAGGAAGAATCTTCAAAGCCATGGATATATATTCCTCTGTAAGAGAATCAGGCGTGTGTACTGCGGCCGAAACGCAGCAGTGAAAATCTGATAAATCCCATTATCAAAATAAATTTCGAAAACAAAACACAAAGACAGTGAAATAGAGAGCAATTCTTAAATAATTCACTCAGGGCATTGGATGCAACCGGGATTGACCACATCTACACCCAGAGCTCGTTGAGACATAAGGCTGGACACTTCAGGCTGATAGCATTGGTGAGTTTCGGTGAGCAAATGCAGACCCTTTGAAGTCATACTGCATGGTACCCATTCCATGGGTCTCAACTCTCAAGGTTCAAGGGATTCTTCCTCCAGGTAAAACATGCATGGAAAACCCAGAGTATCGTCCACCGTGTGATTGGGAAATGATTTAAAATGCATCTCAGTTTTCGTATCCTGGTCCTCGGGTTCACCATTCCAGATGCTTTACTAACACTCTCCCCGCTTGGAGAGTCAGTGCCTTTAACCACCTGTTTGGCACAGTTTGCAATTTCTGTGCAAGGTGAACAGGAATAGGGAGAACCAATGAGAGACTAGCTGTAGGTGTCTGCACGGGCAAATGTAACACTCATTGCCCACCAGGAAGAGGAAATAAACAAAGGCTCAGTGTGCCCTGCTGGAAACAGATTAGGCCCTGAAGCAATCCTGCGGTTTTGTGCCCAGCTCACAAGAAAGCGAGTTGAAGAAAGGAGCTCAGGGGCACTGTAATTCACAAGACCTGCAGAGTTATAAATGACAGCTATCTTCCAAATGTATATTGAAGTAAGCCTGTGAAGGGGACTTGAAAGCGGGGCAGAATTTCAGGAAAACGATTGCAGGGGGTAGCCTGCAATTGCCCTGAAAGCATAGGAAAAGAGGCACAAGGTCGACAATGATGCACTTGGCCAAAAATGGCGTATGCGTTTTTTCATGAATATATTCAGGAAAAAACGCATATGCACTTTTTGGCCAACCAAGCAAGCCTGTAAAGGAAATCTGAACTACAATGAAGTCTCACTGCCCACCTGGCAAAAGGGCCATCTGAAAAAAGTGTAAAATCCAGAAAGGTAGGACAGGATATGGAGAACAGGGAGCCTTGTTATGCTGATTGGGAGGATGTAAATTGCCAACAGCCACCCTGGAGAAGTGTATGGTGTTTCCTGAAACACGTAAGAAATAAAGGAACACAGCCTATGGCAATTGCACTTATGGTCCTCTTGCATAGGGAAATTAAAATCAAAAACAGAGATCCACCCCAAAGTTTGGGACGGCTGTGTTCCCAAGAAGCTCGTCTAGAGTACCAGGTAAATATTCCAGAAAGCAAAAAATGGATAAAGAAGTTGTGGCACGTACGTGCAATGCAATATCACTCAGCAATGAAATCTGTGTCATCAGGCCCGTAGCGGCATAGTGAGTGGATGCAGGTACGGTGATTCTACGTGAACTGCGTCACACAGAAAAAGAAACATCATAAGATATCACTAATACACGGAATGTAAATTTAACTACACATGAACTGAATTACAAAACAGAACAGGGTCTCAAATTTTGAAAACCAACTAGTGCCTGCTTATGGGGAAATGTGCGTTGGGATGCTGCATAAAACCAGAGACTGAAATTAGCACAGATAACTTTCCATAAGCCAAATATGTAATAGACAAGACCTACTCCTTGCTCAACGAAATGGACTCAACACCACATATTCAACGCCTAGGAATTTACCTGACTAGGAAAAATCTTAAAACCCATGGATTTATATGTCTCTGTAAGAGAATCAAGCGTGTGTACAGCGGCATAAACGCAGCAGTGAAAATCCGATAAATCCCATTAACAAAATAAATTTCAAAAACAAAACACAAAGACAGTGAAATAGAGAGCAATTCTTAAACAATTCTCTCAGGGCATGTGATGCAACCGGGATTGACCACATCTACACCCACAGCTGGTTGAGACATAAGGCTGGACACTTCAGGATGATAGCATTGGTGAGTTTCGGTGAGCAAATGCAGACCCTTTGAAGTCATACTGCATGGTACCCATTCCATGGGTCCCAACTCTCCAGGTTCAAGGGATTCTTCCTCCAGCTAAAACATGCATGGGAAACCCAGAGTATCGTCCACCGTGTGATTGGGAAACGGTTTAAAATGCATCTCATCTTTCGTATCCTAGTCCTCGGGTTCACCATTCCAGATGCTTTACTGACACTCTCCCCGCTTGGAGAGTCCGTGCCTTTAATCTCCTCTTTGGCACAGCTTGCAATTTCTGTGCAAGATGAACAGGAATAGGGAGAACCAATTAGAGACTAGCTATAGGTGTCTGCACGGGCAAATGTAACGCTCATTTCCCACCAGGAAGAGGAATTAACCAAAGGCTCAGCGTGCCCTGCTGGAAACAGATTAGTGCCTGAAGCAATCCTGCGGTTTTGTGCCCAGCTCACAAGAAAGCGAGTTGAAGAAAGGAGCTCAGGGGCACTGTAATTCACAAACCTGCAGAGTTATAAATGACAGGTATCCTCCAAAAATATATTGAAGTAAGCCTGGGAAGGGGACTTGAAAGCGGGGCAGAGTTTCATGAAAACCATTGCAGGGGGGAGACTGGAATTGCCCTGAAAGCATAGGAAAAGAGGCACAACGTCGACAATGATGCACTTGGCCAAAAAGGGCGTATGCGTTTTTTCCTGAATATATTCCGGAAAAAACGCATATGTCCTTCTTGGTCAACCAAGCAAGCCTGTAAAGGAAATCTGCACTACAATGAAGTCTCACTGCCCCCCGGGAAAAAGGGCCATCTGAAAAAAGTGTAAAATCCAGAAAGGTAGGACAGGATATGGAGAAAAGGGAGCCTTGTTATGCTGATTGGCAGGATGTAAATTGCCAGCAGCCAACCTGGAGAAGTGTATGGTGTTTCCTGAAACACGTAAGAAACAAAGCAACACAGCCTATGGCACTTCCACTTATGGTCCTATGGCTTACGGAAATTAAAATCAAATACAGACAGCCACCCCAATATTTGGGAAGGCTGTGTTCACAAGAAGCTCGTCTACAGTATCAGGTAAATATCCCAGAAAGCAAAAAATGGATAAAGAAGTTGTGGCACGTACGTGCAATGCAATATCACTCAGCAATGAAATCTGTGTCATCAGGCCCGTAGCGGCATAGTGAGTGGATGCAGGTACGGTGATTCTACGTGAAATACGTCACACAGAAAAAGAAACATCATAAGATATCACTAATACACGGAATGTAAACTTGACTACACATGAACTGAATTACAAAACAGAACAGGGTCTCAAATTTAGAAAACCAACTAGTGCTTGCTTATGGGGAAAGGCGCTTTGGGGTGCTGCATAAAACCAGAGACTGAAATTAGCACAGATAACTTTCCATAAGCCAAATATATAATAGACAAGACCTACTCCTTGCTCAACGAAATGGCCCCACACCACATATTCAAGGCCTAGGAATATACCTGACTAGGAAGAATCTTAAAACCCATGGATATATATGTCTCCGTAAGAGAATCAAGCGTGTGTACAGCGGACGAAACGCAGCAGTGAAAATCCGATAAATCCCATCATCAAAATATATTTGGAAAACAAAACACAAAGACAGTGAAATAGAGAGCAATTGTTAAATTATTCACTCAGGGCATGTGATGCAACCGGGATTGACCACATCTACACCCAGAGCTGGTTGAGACATAAGGCTGGACACGTCAGGCTGATAGCATTGGTGAGTTTCGGTGAGCAAATGCAGACCCTTTGAAGTCATACTGCATGGTACCCATTCCATGGGTCCCAACTCTCCAGGTTCAAGGGATTCTTCCTCCAGCTAAAACATGCATGGGAAACCCAGAGTATCGTCCACTGTGTGATTGGGAAAGGATTTAAAATGCATCTCACTTTTCTTATCCTGGTCCTCGGGTTCACCATTCCAGATGCTTTACTAACACTCTCCCCGCTTGGAGAGTCAGTGCCTTTAACCTCCTCTTTGGCACAGCTTGCAATTTCTGTGCAAGATGAACAGGAATAGGGAGAACCAATGAGAGACTAGCTGTAGGTGTCTGCACGGGCAAATGTAACCCTCATTGCCCACCAGGAAGAGGAATTAAACAAAGGCTCAGTGTGCCCTGCTGGAAACAGATTAGGGCCTGAAGCAATCCTGCGGTTTTGTGCCCAGCTCACAAGAAACCGAGTTGAAGGAAGGAGCTCAGGGGCACTGTAATTCACAAACCTGCAGAGTTATAAATGACAGCTATCCTCCAAAAATATAGTGAAGTAAGCCTGCGAAGGGGACTTGAAAGCGGGGCAGAGTTTCAGGAAAACCATTGCAGGGGGTAGACTGGAATTGCCCTGAAAGCATAGGAAAAGAGGCAGAAGGTCGACAATGATGCACTTGGCCAAAAAGTGCGTATGTGTTTTTTCCTGAATATATTCAGGAAAAAACGCATACGCACTTTTTGGCCAACCAAGCAAGCCTGTAAAGGAAATCTGCACTACAATGAAGTCTCACTGCCCCCCGGGCAAAAGGGCCATCTGAAAAAACTGTAAAATCCAGAAAGGTAGGACAGGATATGGAGAACAGGGAGCCTTGTTATGCTGATTGGCAGGATGTAAATTGTGAACAGCCACCCTGGAGAAGTGTATGGTTATTCCTGAAACACGTAAGAAACAAAGCAACACAGCCTATGGCTCTTCCACTTATGGTCCTGTAGCTTACGGAAATTAAAATCAAAAACAGACAGCCACCCCAATATTTGGGATGGCTGTGTTCACAAGAAGCTCCTCTACAGTATCAGGTAAATATCCCAGAAAGCAAAAAATGGATAAAGAAGCTGTGGCACGTACGTACAATGCAATATCACTCAGCAGTGGCACGTACGTACAATGCAATATCACTCAGCAATGAAATCTGTGTCATCAGGCCCGTAGCGGCATAGTAAGTGGATGCGGATACGGTGATTCTACATGAACTACGTCACACAGAAAAAGAAACATCATAAGATATCACTAATACACGGAATGTAAACTTGACTACACATGAACTGAATTACAAAACAGAACAGGGTCTCAAATTTAGAAAACCAACTAGTGCTTGCTTATGGGGAAAGGTGCGTTGGGCTGCTGCATAAAAGCAGAGACTGTAATTAGCACAGATAACTTTCCATAAGCCAAATATATAATAGACAAGACCTACTCCTTGGTCAACGAAATGGACCCAACACCACATATTCAACGTCTAGGAATATACCTGACTAGAAAGAATCTTAAAACCCATCGATATATATGTCTCCGTAAGAGAATCAAGCGTGTGTACAGCGGCCGAAACGCAGCAGTGAAAATCCGATAAATCCCATTATCAAAATAAATTTCGAAAACAAAACACAAAGACAGTGAAATAGAGAGCAATTCTTAAATAATTCACTCAGGGCATGTGATGCAACCGGGATTGACCACATCTACACCCAGAGCTGGTTGAGACATAAGGCTGGACACTTCAGGCTGAGAGCATTGGTGAGTTTCGGTGAGCAAATGCAGACCCTTTGAAGCCATACTGCATGGTACCCATTCCATGGGTCCCAACTCTCCAGGTTCAAGGGATTCTTCCTCCAGATAAAACATGCGTGGGAAACCCAGAGTATCGTCCACCGTGTGATTGGAAAACGATTTAAAATGCATCTCAGTTTTCGTATCCTGGTCCTCGGGTTCACCATTCCAGATGCTTTACTAACACTCTCCCCGCTTGGAGAGTCAGTGCCTTTAACCTCCTCTTTGGCACAGCTTGCAATTTCTGTGCAAGATGAACAGGAATAGGGAGAACCAATGAGAGACTAGCTGTAGGTGTCTGCATGGGCAAATGTAACTCTCATTGCCCACCAGGAAGAGGAATTAAACAAAGGCTCAGTGTGCACTGCTGGAAACAGATTAGGGCCTGAAGCAATCCTGCGGTTTTGTGCCCAGCTCACAAGAAAGCGAGTTAACAAAGGAGCTCAGGGGCACTGTAATTCACAAACCTGCAGAGTTATAAATGACAGCTATCCTCCAAAAATATATTGAAGTAAGCCTGCGAAGGCAACTTGAAAGCGGAGCAGAATTTCAGGAAAACGATTGCAGGGGGTAGACTGCAATTGCCCTGAAAGCATAGGAAAAGAGGCACAACGTCGACAATGATGCACTTGGCCAAAAAGGGCATATGTGTTTTTCCCTGAATATATTCAGGAAAAAACGCATACGCCCTTTTTGGCCAACCAAGCAAGCCTGTAAAGGAAATCTGCACTACAATGAAGTCTCACTGCCCCCCGGGCAAGAGGGCCATCTGAAAAAAGTGTAAAATCCAGAAAGGTAGGACAGGTATGGAGAACAGGGAGCCTTGTTATGCTGATTGGCAGGATGTAAATTGTGAACAGCCACCCTGGAGAAGTGTATGGTGTTTCCTGAAACACATAAGAAATAAAGCAACACAGCCTATGGCAATTGCACTTATTGTCCTATTGCTTAGGGAAATTAAAATCAAAAACAGAGAGCCACGCCAAAGTTTGGGACGGCTGTGTTCCCAAGAAGCTCGTCTACAGTACCAGGTAAATATCCCAGAAAGCAAAAAATGGATAAAGAAGTTGTGGCACGTACGTACAATTCAATATCACTCAGCAATGAAATCTGTGTCATCAGGCCCGTAGCGGCATAGTGAGTGGATGCAGGTACGGTGACTCTACGTGAACTACGTCACACAGAAAAAGAAACATCATAAGATATTACTAATACACGGAATGTAAACTTGACTACACATGAACTGAATTACAAAACAGAACAGTCTCAAATTTAGAAAACCAACTTGTGCTCTCTTATGGAGAAAGGTGCGTTGGAGTGCTGCATAAAACCAGAGACTGAAATTAGCACAGATACCGTTACATAAGCCAAATATGTAATAGACAAGACCTACTCCTTGCTCAACGAAATGTACTCAACACCACATATTCAACGCCTAGCAATATACCTGACTAGGAAGAATCTTAAAACCCGTGGATATTTATGTCTCCGTAAGAGAATCAAGAGTGTGTACAGCGGCATTAACGCAGCAGTGAAAATCCGATAAATCCCAGTGTCAAAAAAAAATTTCAAAAACAAAACACAATGACAGTGAAATAGAGAGCAATTCTTAAATAACTCACACAGGGCATGTGATGCAACCTGGTTTACCACATCTACACCCAGAGCTGGTTGAGAGATAAGGCTGGACCCTTTGGGCTGATAGCATTGGTGAGGTTCAGTGAGCAAATGCAGACCCTTTGATGTCATACTGCCTGGTACCCATTCCATGTTTCCCAACTCTCCAGGTTCAAGGGATTCTTCCTTCTGCTAAAATTTGCATGGGAAACCCAGAGTATGCTCCACCGTGTGACTGGGAAACCTTTTTTCATGCATGTCTGTTTTCGTCCCCTGGTACTCAGGTTCACCATTCCAGACCCTTTTCTTACACTCTCCCCATTTGGAGAGTCAGTGCCTTTAACCTCCTGTTTGGCACTGTTTGCAATTTCTGCGCAAGATTAACAGGAATACGGAGAACCAATGGGAGACTATCTTTAGGTGTGTGCATGGGCAAATATTTTTTTTAACATCTTTATTGGGGTATAATTGCTTTACAATGGTGTGTTAGTTTTTGCTTTATAACAAAGTGAATCAGCTATACATATACATATGCTCCCTGTGTCTTCCCTCTTGTGTCTCCCTCCCTCCCTCTCTCCCCCTTCCACCCCTCCAGGCTGTCCCAACGCCCCGAGCTAATATCCCTGTGCCTTGCGGCTGCTTCCCCCTTGCTATCTACCTTACTACATTTGTTAGTGTGTATATGTCCATGACTCTCTCTCGTCCTGTCAAAACTCACCATTCCCCCTCCCCATATCCTCAATTCCGTTCTCCAGTAGATCTGCGCCTCTATTCCTGTCTTATCCCTAGGTTCTTCATGACATTTTTTTCCTTTAAATTCCATATATATGTGTTAGCATACGCTATTTGTCTTTTTCTTTCTGACTTACTTCACTCTGTATGACAGACTCTAGGTCTATCCATCTCATTACAAATAACTCAGTTTCATTACTTTTTAAGGCTGAGTAATATTCCATTGTGTATATGTGCCACATCTTCTTTATCCATTCATCCGATGATGGGTGCTTAGGTTCTTTCCATCTCCGGGCTATTGTAAATAGAGCTGCAATGAACATTTTGGTACATGACTCTTTTTGAATTTTGGTTTTCTCAGGGTATATGCCCAGTATGCACGGGCAATTTTAACACTCACTTCCCAACAGGAAAAGGAATTAACCAAAGGCTCAGCATGCCGTGCTGGAACAAGATTAGGGCCTGAAGCAATCCTGCGGTTTTGTGGCCAGCTCACAAGAAAGCGAGTTGAGGAAAGGAGCTCAGGGGCACTGTCATTCACATACCTGCAGACTTATAAATGACAGAAATCGTACAAAAATATATTGAATTAAGGCTGCGAAGAGGACTTGAAAGTGGGGCAGAATTGCTGGAATCCGATTTCAGGAGGTAGACGTGAATTGCTCTGAAAGCATAAGAGAAGTGGCAGAACCTCGTCAATGAAGCACTTGGCCAAAAAGGGCATATGCATTTTTTCCAGGGCCATCATTCACGGGAGTAGGAGGCTCCCAGCATGCTCCAGTGGACAACAGAGGGCCCACGTCACCAAGGCGATGTGAGCTAGCCAGGCAGGAGTGACCTGACATCAGAGGGCCCACCTCACAGAATGGTAGGGAACCCAGCCAGGATCAGACTCTCCCCAGAGGGCCCACATCACCAAGGTGATGGGAACCAGGCAGGAGTGTCCTCACACCCGTGGGGCCACATCATCAAAAGTTGAGGTACCCAGCACATGTGGCCTCAAACCAGAGGACCCACATCACCATGGGTTTCGGAGTGAGGCAGGCAGGATTAACCTCACAACACATGTCCCATTGTATACAAAAAGTGTGGAAACCAGCAGTTGGATCTTCCTAGCAGGTGGCCCAGAGCACTGAGGCTATGAGATCCAGGCCGGCATGAACTCACAACAGAGGGCCCTCATTGTGATTCTGTAAGCAACCCAGCCATTGTGACCTCAGAGCAGAAGGCCCACATCCCCATGGGGAAGGGAAACAAGCAGGAGTGTCATCGCAAGAGTGGGCACACATGAAAAAATGTGGGGAGCCCAGCAATTAGTGCCTGATGCCAGAGGGCCCTCATCACCGAGGGGCGGTGGCTCCAAGCCAGCTCCGACTGCTACCAGAGGGGCGACGTCGCCAATGCGGAGTGCGACAACCAGGCAGGAGTGACCTCAGAGCAGAGGGTCAACCTCACAGAAGTGTGAAGAACTAAAGAGGATCAGATTCTCACCAGAGGGCCCACATCACCAAGGGAATGGGAACCAGGCAGGAGTGTCCTCACACTAGTGGGGCCACATCACCGAAAAGTGAGGGACCCAGCACACGTGGCCTCAAACCAGAGGACACACATCACAAGGGAGCTGGGATTGAGGCAGGCAGGAGGAGCCTCAAAACAGAGGGACCATAGAATTAAAGAGGTGAAGAATCCCGCAGTTGGAACCTCCCAGCAGGCGGCCAGGAGCAGTGAGACTATGGGATCCAGGCCGGAGTGATCTCACACCAGAGGGCCGTCATCATGAAACTGTGAGCAACCTAGGCGTTGGGATCTCAGAGCAGAAGGCCCACATTCCCATGGGGTTGGGAACCTGTCAGAAGTGTACTCACACCACAGGGCACACATCAGAGAATTTAGGGAACCCAGGAGTTAGGGCCTGACGCCAGAGGGCCCTCATTACCAAGGGGAGGAGACTCCAATCAGGCACCAACACCCAACTGAGGTCCCACGTCGCCAAGGTGACGTGTGACAGCCAGGTAGGAGTGACCTCACCGCAGAGGGCCTACCTCACAGAAGGGTGAGGAACACAGCCAGGATAAGACTCTCACCAGAGGGCCCACATCACCAAGGTGATCAGAACCAGGCAGGAGAGTCTTCACACCAGTGTGGCCACATCATAGAAAGGTGAGGAACCCAGCACATGTGGCCTAAACCAGAAGACCCACATCTCCAAGGGGCTCGGAATGAGGCAGGCAGGAGTAGCCTCACAACACAGGGCCCATAGAATAAAAAAGCTGAGGAATCCAGCAATGGGAACCTCCCAGCAGGCGGCCAAGAGCACCAAGTCTATACGATTCAGGCTGCAGTAAACTCACAGCAGAGGGTCCACATCATGAAACTGCGAGCAACCCAGCCATTTGGACCTCAGAGCAGAAGGTCCACATCCCCAAGGTGTTGGGAGCATGGCAGGAGTGTCCTCGCACCACTTAGCACATATCAGAAAATGTGGGTACCCAGCAGTTAGGGCCTGACGCCAGAGGGCCCTCATCACTGAGGGGAGGAGGCTCCCAGCATGTTCCAACTACCACAAGAGGGCCCACGTCACCAAGGCGGGGTGTGCCAGCCAGGCAGGAGTGACCTCAAAGCAGACGGCCCACCTCAAAGAAGTGTGAGGAACCCAACCAGGATCAGACTCTCACCAGAGGGCCCATATCACCAAGGGGACGGGAACCAGGCACGAGTGTCCTCACACCAGTGGGGTCACATCACTAAAAGATGAGGAAACTGGCACATGTGGCCACAAACCAGAGGACCTACATCACCAAGGGGCTGGGAGTGACACAGGCAGGAGGAGCCTCCCAACACAGGGCCCAAAGAATAAAAAAGGTGAGGAACCCAGCAGTTGGAACTTCCCAGCAGGTGGCCCAGAGTACAGAGGCTATGGGATCTAGGAATGAGTGAACTAACACCAGAGAGCTAACATCAGGAAACTGTGAGCAACCCAGTCGTTGGAACCTCAGAGCAGAAGGCCCATATCGCCATGGGGATGGGAACATTTCACGAGTGTCCTGGCATCACTGGGCTCACATCAGAAAACCTGGGGAGCCCAGCAGTTAGAGCCTGACGCCAGAGGGTCCTCATCACCGAGGACAGGAGTCTCCAAAAGGATCCAACTGCCACCAGAGGGCCGACGTCACCAAGGCAATGGGAGCAAGCCAGGCAGGAGTTACCTCAGAGCACAGGGCCCACCTCAGAGAACGGTAAGGAACCCAGCCAGGATCAGACTCTCACCAGAGGGGCCACATCACCAAGGGGCTGGGAAACAGGCACGAGTGTCCTCACACCATTGGGGCCACATCATCGAAAGGTGAGGGACCCAGCACACGTGGCCTCACACCAGAGGACACACATCACAACGGGGCTGGGATTGAGGCAGGCAGGAGGAGCCTCAAAACAGAGGGCCCATAGAATAAAAAAGGTGAGGAATCCCACAGTTGGAACCTCCCAGCAGGCGCCCAGGAGCAGCAAGCCTATGGGATCTAGGCCGGAATGAACGCACATCAGAGGGCCCTCATCATGAAACTGTGGGCACCCCAGCCGTTGGGACCTCAGAGCAGAAGGCCCAAATTCCCATGGGGTTGGGAACCTGACAGGAGTGTACTCGCACCACAGGTCGCACATCTGCAAATTTTGGGAGCCCAGGAGTTAGGGTCTGACGCAAGAGGGCCCTCATTACCGAGGGACGGAGACTCGCAGCAGACACCAACTCCCAACTGAGGGCCCACGTCACCAAGGTGATGTGTGCCAGCCAGGCAGGAGTGACCTCACCGCAGAGGGCCTACCTCATAGAAGGGTGAGGAAACCAGCCAGGATAAGACTCTCACCAGAGGGCCCACATCACCAAGGGGATCAGAACCAGGCAGGAGGGTCCTCATACCAGTGTGGCCACATTATAGAAAGGTGAGGAACCCAGAACATGTGGCCTAAAACAGGGGACCCACATCTCCAAGGGGCTAGGAGTGAGGCAAGCAGGAGTATCCTCACAAAACAGAGCCCACAGAATAAAAGTTGTGAGGAATCCAGCAGTTGGAACCGGCCAGTAGGCCGCCCAGAGCACAGAGTCTATGGGATCCAGGCCACAGCAAACTCACAGCAGAGGTCCCACATCATGAAACTGTGAGCAACCCAGCGGATGGGACCTCAGAGCAGAAGGCCCACATCCCTATGGGGATGGGAACCTGACAGGAGTGTCCTCGGCCCACTTCCACGAATCAGAAAATGTGGGAACCCAGCAGTTAGGACCTGAGGCCAGAGGACCCTCATCACCGAGGGGAGGAGGCTCCCAGCAGGCTCCAACTGCCACCATAAGGCCGATGTCACCAAGGCGGGGTGTGCCAACCAGGCAGGAGTGACCTCAGAGCAGAAAGCCCACCTCACAGAAGTGTGAGGAACCCAACAAGGATCAGACTGTCACCAGAGGGCCAACATCACCAAGGGAATGGGAACCAGGCAGGAGTGTCCTCACACCAGTGGGGCTACATCACCATAATTTGAGGGACCCAGCACACGTGGCCTCAAACCTGAGGACACACATCACCAAGGGGCTGGGAGTGAGGCAGGCCAGAGGATCCTCAAAAGAGAGGGACCATAGAATAAAAAAGGTGAGGAATCCCCCAGTTGGAACCTCCGGCAGGCAGCCAGGAGCAGCGAGGCTATGGGATCTAGGCAGGAGTGAACTCACACCAGAGGGCCCTCATCATGAAACTGTGAGCAACACAGCCGTTGGGACCTCAGAGCAGAAGGCTCACATGCCCATGGGGATGGGAACCTGGCAGGAGTGTCCTTGCACCACTTAGCACGAATCAGAAAATGTGGGAACCCAGCAGTTAGGGCCTGAGGCCAGAGGGCCCTCATCACCGAGGGGAGGAGGCTCCCAGCAGGCTCCAACTGCCACCATATGGCCGACGTTGCCAAGGCGGGGTGTGCCAGCCAGGCAGGAGTGACCTCAGAGCAGAGGGCCCACCTCACAGAAGGGTGAGGAACCTAACCAGGATCAGACTCTCACCAGAGGGCCAACATCACCAAGGTGATGGGAACCAGGCAAGACTGTCCTAACAGCAGTGGGGCCAACATCACCAAGGGAATGGGAACCAGGCAAGAGTGTCCTCACACCAGTGTGGCCACATTATAGAAAGGTGAGGAACACAGCACATGTGGCCTCAAACAAGGGGACACACATCACGAAGGGGCTGGGAGTGAGGCATGCAGGAGGAGACGCACAACCGAGGGCCCATAGAATAAAAAAGGTGAGGAATCGAGAAGTTGGAAACTCCAAGCTGGAGGCCCAGAGCACTGACACTATGGGATACAGGCCAGAGTGAACACACAGCAAAGGGCCCACATCATGAAACTGTGAGCAACCCAGCAGTTGGGACCACAGAACAGAAGTCCCACATGCCCATGGGGATGGGAACCTGGCAGGAGTGACTCGCACCACTGGGCACACATCAGAAAATGTGTGGAGCCCAGCACTTAGGGCCTGACACCAGAAGGCCCTCATCACTGAGGGGAGGAGGCCCCAGCACGCTCCAACTGCCACCAGAGGGTCCACGTCGCCAAGGCGACGTGCGCCAGCCAGGCAGGATTGACCTCACAGCAGAGGGCCCACATCATGAAAGTGTGAGCAACCCAGCCGTTAGGACCTCAGAACAGAAGGCCCACACGCTCATGAGGATGGGAACCTGGCAGGAGTGCCCTCGTACCACTTAGCACGTATCAGAAAATGTGGGAACCCCGCCATTAGGGTCTGACGCCAGAGGGCCTCATCACCGCGGGAAGGAGGCTCCCAGCAGGCTCCAACTGCCACCAGGGTGCCGAAGTCAACAAGGCGGGTTGTGCCAGCCAGGCAGGAGTGACCTCAGAGAAGAGGGCTCACCTCACGGATGTGTGAGGAACCCAACCAGGATCAGAGTCTCACCAGATGGCCCACATCACCAAGGGGATGGGAACCAGGCAGGAGTGTCCACACACCAGTGGGGCCACATCATCAAAAGATGAGGAACCCATCACATATGGCCTCAAACCTGAGGACATACATCACCATGTGGCTGGGAGTGAGGCAGGTATCTGGAGGGGCACATTTAACTCTAATTTCCCACCAGGAAGAGGAATTAACCAAAGGCTCAGAGTGCCGTGCCGGACCCTGATTATGGCCTGAAGCAAACCTGCAGTTTTGTGGCCAGCTTACAAGGAAGCGAGTTAAGAAAGGGGCTCAGGGGCACTGTAATTCACAAACCTGCAGAGATAAATGACAGCTATTGGCAAAAATATATCGAAGTAAGTCTGCAAAGAGGACTTGAAAACGAGGCAGAATTGCAGGAATCATATTTCAAGAGGTAGATTGGAATTGCATTTAAAGCATATGAAAAGCGGCAGATCTTTGACAGTGATGCACATGGACAAAAAGTGCGTATACATTTTTCCTGAATATATACAGGAAAAAACGCATATGAACATTTTGGCCAACCAAGCACTCCAGCAATGGAAATCCACACTACAATGAAGTCACATTTCCCATTCGTCAAAAAGGCCATCTGAATAAAGTGTAAAAACCAGAAACACAGGACAGGCCATGGAGAACAGGGAGCCGTGTTATGCTGATGGGCGGGATGTAAATTGCCAACAGACACTCTGGAGATGTTCATGGTGTATCCTGAAACATCTAAAAAACAAAGCTACAGAGCCTAGGGCACTTCCACTTTTGGCCCTATAGCTTAGGAAAATTAAAATCAACAAGACACAGCCAACACAAAATTTAGGGCTGCTGTGTTTACAAGAACCTCGAGTCCAGTACAAATTAAATATCCCAGAAAGAAAAAAATGGATAAAGAAGTTGTGCTACTTACGTACAACGGAATATCACTCAGCAGTGAAATCAATGTCATCAGGCCTGTAGCAGCAAATTGAGTGGATTTAATTATGATGATTCTAAGAGAAATATGTCACACAAAGAAAGATAATTATCATAAGATATCACTAATAGAGGGAGTGTAAACTTGGCTACACATAAACTGAATTACAAAACCGAACAGAGTCTCACATTTAGATAAAAACCTTATGCTTGCTTAAGGGGAAAGTTGAGTTGGGCTGCTGTATAAAAACAGATTGAAATTAGCACACATACCATTCCATAAGCCAAATACGTAATAAACAAGACCTACTCTTTGCTCAACGAAATAGACTCATCCATGGTGTATCACCTCACACCTATTAGAATGGGCATCATCAGAAAATCTACAAACAACAAATGCTGGAAACGGTGTGGAGATAAGGAATCCTCTTCCACTATTGTTGGGAACGTAAATTGATACAGTCACTGTGGAGAACATTATGGAGTTTCTTATAAAACTAAGAATAGAATTACCATATGATACAGCAATCCCTCTACTGGGCATACACCCAGACAAAACCATAAATCAAAAAGAGACATTCACCACAATGTTCATTGCATCACTATTTACACTATCCAGGAAATGGAAGCAACCTAAATGCCCACAGACAGACGAATGCATAAAGATGTGGTACATATATAAAATGGAATATTACTAAGCCATAAAAAGGAATGAAATTGGGACATTTGTAGAGACGTTGATGGATCTAGAGACTGTCATACAGAGTGAAGTAAGTCAGAAAGAGAAAAACAAATCTTGTATATTAATGCATATATGTGGAACCTAGAAAAATTGTACAGATGAACCGTTTTGCAAGGCAGAAATAGAGCAATACATGTATACAACAAACGTATGGACAACAAGGGGGGAAAGCTGTTGGGGTTGGTGGTGGGAGGAGTTGAGATATTGGGATTGGTATGTATACATTTATATGTATAAAGTAGATAACCAAAAACAACCTGCTGTATAAAAATATAAAATTAAATTCAAAATAAAAAAATAAAATTAAAAAAAGTAAAACAGAAAAAATATTCTTCCCTTCACATACATGTATTTATATGAATAAATTATTTCCATGCTTATATCTGTAAATACACAAAAGAGGAATAAAATCTACCTTGAACCAAAAACGAAAAAAAGATAAAAAAGAACAGAACCCACCGGTTACACAGAGGAAAACCGTTTCAGGGCACTTGCTCCAATTGCAAACAATTCTGAAGTTGGTCAGTGGTGGGGAATCATCTCCCATTCAGCCAGCATGCTCCTCGCAACAAGCGTCCTCACTGCAAAGCTGGGGGACCGTGCCGAGGTATCTGTGAGTAAACGTGGGCCGAGCCCCAGGCCAGCTGCTGCTGAAATGTTCCCACCCTTCCAAGGCTAAACACCTGAATATGTACAAGGACTTGAAAACCTAGAGGAAGGGCCATGGAGCCACATGAGGGACAGCATGCCAGCCGACTTGGTGCCTGCAGGCCAGCCAGGATGGTCCTGGCCCTGGGTGCTCTTCTGGAAGCTCTCCATTTCCCTGCCTGAGATACCCCTGCTGTCCCGGCCCCCACTGCTTTCTTCCTTCCTCACCTGTGCCCAGGGAGAAATTCCAGCGGCAGGTGTGGGTGACACATTCTCTTCTTTAGCAGGTAGCATCTTGGCAACTGCTGCAGAAAGTCCAGCAGAGCCCCACTCACACTGGGACACCCACAAAGCCGTGGCCTCTCACTCCCTCCCACCAGCCCAGCCCCGAGACTGCTGACAGGGCAGAGAAAATGGCGTCAGGCACAGCTGCAGGGGCTCTTGCTGCCTGGAGCGGTGTTTATGTTGATCTCAACCCAGGCACACCTGGGGAGGGCTGGCCGGCACGGTCAGGCTTCCCAAGCCAGCCAATAATCACCCCTCAGGGCTCACAGTTGCTGAAAATGGAACTTGCTGAATTGGCCAGGTCCAAGGAACAGGTGTGGGCTCCTGAGAGTCAGGATAGACAAGGGGCTGCAGCTCTGGCTTGTTTTCTAATTATATTATCTGGCCCATGAGTGGGAGACAACTTCAAGAAAACCCTCTCCTAATGAGAGGAACCCAGGAGTCAGGGAGAGGAGGGGTGGGTGGTGGTTGGAGACAGAGGCCTGGTGCCCCGGGTGCAGTGGAAGTCTCTGGAAGACCAGGTGGAGGAGGCCACACAGAGTGATGCCCAGGGTCACAGACCTGTCAGAGCTGCTGTTTGTTAGTTCAAGTCCTGCTCTGAGGTGCTCTGTGTCAGATCTGAGCGACAGGTGAGCTGGGAGTGCTCTGCAATGAGGGCTATGTGCACGGTTCCTGTGTGCCCAGCCCTGCCAAGGTACCTGCAAGGGTA
Source organism: Phocoena phocoena (assembly GCF_963924675.1). Classification (NCBI taxonomy): domain Eukaryota; kingdom Metazoa; phylum Chordata; class Mammalia; order Artiodactyla; family Phocoenidae; genus Phocoena; species Phocoena phocoena. The sequence goes on from NW_027077487.1 coordinate 71,052, forward strand.
GCTCTGTATCCTGGGAGGGGCCTGACCACGGGAGCCCCATGGACTGCAGAGGACCTGCCCAGGGAATCCCATATCCTGGGAGGGGCCTGAACACGAGAGCCCCGTGGGCTGGGGTGGGGGTAGGATACCTGCCCAGGTGAGCTCCATATCCTGGGATTGGCCTGACCTCGAGAGCCCCATGGGCTGCTGGAGTCCTGGTAAAGGATGTCAGGACAGTCAGTGAAGCCACTGAGGATATACCTCCAGTAGTTCCTAAATCCTACACCCTGCTGGTCATTCTACCAACCACCAGGACTTGGTATTCTGTATTAGTCTTCACTGATGCCTTCTTTTGTATTCCATTAGTCCCAGAGTCACAAGAAATTTTGGCTTGTGAGTGACAGGACTCAACATACAACTAAAACAATACTTCCAGGCTGTCTTGCCCCAAGGGTTCAAAAATTCCCACACCATCTTTGGGGAAAGCTCAGCTAAAGACCTAAAAGTTCTACCTCTGGAAAAGGAAACACTCCTTCAATATTCAGACGACATTCTGATCGCCAGCCCTACTAAGGAGGCCTCAGAACTACCAAGCCAATAAAGGATAGAAGTTGTCCACGAAAAAGCTCAAGTATCACAGACTACGGTGACCTGCCGGGGCTTCATTCTCACAGAAGGTCGGAGAAGCCCATCCCAGGAAAGGGAAGAAACAATTTACAGCCTTACCCCTTTCTGAAACTAGAAGACAGCTTAGGGGTTCCTGGGGAAGCCAGGGTTTCCTGCCTCTGGATCCCAAACTACAGTCTACTAGCTGGGCCTCTATATGAAACACTAAAAGGAAAAGATGATGATCCTTTTGAATAGAATCCAGAAGTGGCCTTTCAAGAATGGAAAGAGCAGTCAATTCAGACCCTTGCCCTGGAACTCCCTAATTTAGCTAAACCCTTTGACCTTTACATTCCTGGTGAAAGGTGAATCGCCACTGGAGTATTATTGCAAAAACTGGGACCACTTGAAATGGAACAATGCAAGAATGCCATCCAGGTAGGATAAACTATGGTCACCAAGGGGCCTGGCCCACCGCCACATCTGGCCAAGATACTGGTGGTATCTGAAAACCTGGAAATCAGCAGCCCAAAAGGCCACCTCCCTTCTAAGGGAAACGGACCCCACGTGGTGATCCTAACCCCCAACCATGCCCTGAAGTTGCAGGGTTTGCTCCGTGGGCACACTGACCTCGATTGAGGAGGCCCTCCAACTCCAACCTCCAGAGAGATAACCGGGGGCAACGGGGCACCATGACGACCCGTGTGACCATCACTTGACCTGGAGTTTCTCTCATAAAACAACAAGAGTGTGTCCCAAAAGAGTAGACTACTGCTTGCAGTACTTACTGTACCCAGAGGGGAGCTAATAATCTTGGCGGGGGAACCGTATATCATGCTGTCACCATAGAAAAGCCTACAGACACCCTGATGATGGTGGCCAATAAGACCGGCTGGACTCCTGTTTACTTCCAAAGGCTCTTGACTCAGTGACCATCATGATCCTTCATCACCACTGACCCTGGACTGTCTGGGAGCTGAGCGGGCAGGATCCTGACACCTGGTGCTGTTTTTACGTTAATTCAGGGGCCTAATGGAAGAAAGCGCAGACTGTTGGTCAGAGCATCTAGGCTGGCAGAAACGGTCAGTCAGAGCATCTAGGCTGGCAGAAACGGTCAGCCTAAGGTGGCCGAACAAATGTGGGGCGGAGTGAAACTGGACCTCACAGCGCCACTGCACATCTCCTTTCTGGACCCTTAAAGGTCATTAGAATCTATAACACTTCCAATACTGGTGCTCAGGTGGACGAGCAGGGAGGCAGGAGGCCTGGGGACAATCAACGTCACCTGGAGGCTGCTGGGGAGAAGTTCTGACCCTCGCCCACGGGTATGAAGCCTCCTAACTCAGCACTCAGCAGTTACAGAAGAAGGGTCTGCACCCGCAGCACTCCAAGAATGAGGAAAGGGACAAAAGGCAGAAGAGAAGTTTGTCCCAGGCAAAGCCCCTTAAAAATGCCTGGGAGATAAAAATAGAATCTGGGCAATAAAATAAAGTCTAACCATTTTTATCCTTTGTGCTTTGTCTAATTTCAGGTGCTCCTAGTGTCCCGCATACAGAGGTTCCACACCCGGCACTTCAGACCAGATTTCCTAGAGCAGAATGGCTCGATGACACTTCAGCTCCTGGGGCCCAGTTCAGACTCCGTGACATAGAGCCTGAGCTGCAGCCAACCAGGTCCTCGAGAGCTCAGCCCCCTCCCTCCCAGTGACTCTGACAGGATCTCTACACAGCAGCCCAGCCCACAGCCCACAGGGTAGCACCTCTCCATTCTCTGATCAAAATATAAAGTTTCCTTTGCTTTTGAACCAAACTCAGTCTCGATCTATTGGCTCCAATGACACTGGGCAGGGGGACACTTGTTGGCGTCCACTCTGGAGGATCAGTAATAGAAATTGAGAACATTGTAACTTCAATGAACAGATGTGTGAGCCAAACTGTAATTAACATAGAACAGTGTATAAGGCTCGGGTAAAATAAGATGTTTCTAACACTTCCATTTGATATTTCCATCACTTTCTTATAAGCAAGTTCAGTGAAAAGGTTTGTCTTCTTTGTCAGGTCAATATTAGAGAAACAAAGTGATTTCTTTCCAAGGATGTACATCTAATAATCTTGGTTAAAGCTTCAATCTTGTTTTAAATGCTTTTGCATTGAAAATGATACCTCTCTTTCAGCTCCCCCATTTCTGAGAAGCATAAAATCTTATAATTTATTATTACCAAAGGGAAATGGTAGGAGGAGGGATAAATTAACAGTTTGGGATTAACACATACACACTGCTATGTATGAAATCATCAGCAAGGAACTACTGTATAGCACAGGGAACTACACTCAATATTTTGCAATAACCTATAAGGGGAAATGATCTGAAAAAGAATAGATATTTTTATTGACATCATCCATCAATGACAGTAAAAATGGAATCTAAGGGAAGACAGTGGTGAGTGCTTCTGACCCTGAAGACTTCAATCATCTAAAGTTTGGACTCTGCCTACTTCCCAAGGCCCTTAATGAACATATGTGTAGCCATAGCTTAAAAAATTCCCCAGTTTGGGTTGCGGAGAGACACTGATATTTAAAATCCCCTGGTGTTCTCCTCACATGAATGGGACCCTTCCTACACCTAAAACATGTCTGTCACACCCAGAGGATGGTATACCGTCTGATCGGGAAAAGTTTGGAAAAGGCATCTCATCTCCTCATCTCTTGGTGCTAGGGTTCACCACTCCAGCGTCTTTACTAACAGTCTCCCCACTTGGAGATGTCAGCACTGTCAACATCCTGTTGCATACAGTTTGGAATTTGTCCAGAGGATGAAGCAGAAGGAGGAGGAACAATGAGAGACAAGTCCTAGGTGTTCGGACAGGCACATGCCACTCTAATTTCCAATCAGGAAGACGAATTGACCAAAGGCTAGGGTTGCCCATGGAAACAGAATAGGGCTTGAGGAATCCTGATGCTTTGTGGCCAGTTCCCATAAACACAAGTTGGAAAATGGAACTCAGGGGCACTAAAATTCACGAAACTGCAGAATTGAAAATATCTATCACTGAAAAATGTCTTGAGGAAAGTCAGAGAAAAGGACTTGTAAGCAACGGAGAATGGCAGGAAAGGGATTGGAAGAGGTAGAAAGGACTCGCCATTAAGCACAAGAAAAGGGGCTGAACATTGCCAACATTGCAGTTGGCCAAAAAGGGTGTATGCGTCTTTTTCTGTATATATTCAAGAAAAGGGCATACACTTTTTTAGCCAACCAAACAGGTGGGCACTGGAAATCAATACTACAAAACATATCACTTTGCATCAGTCAGAAGAGCCGTCCTCATAAAGTGTAAACACCAGGAATGCAGGACAGGGCAAGGAGAAAAGGGAGCCCTGTGAGTCTTATAGTGGAAATGTATATTGCCAACGGTCACTCTGGATAAGTCTATTGTGTTTACTAAAGCATCTAAAAAATGAGCTACCGAGCACAGGGCACTTGCACTCATGGACGTATATCTTGGGAAAAACAAAAATCGAGAGGACACAGGCACCCCAATGTTTACCACCTCTCTGTTTAAAAGATCCTCGACTAGGATATAACTTAAATGTATCTGCAGAGAAAAAACGGACAGAGATGTGGTGCTTATGTAGAGTGGAATATTACTCAGCATGGAAATCAATGAAATACGGCCAGTTATAACAACTCCAGAGGAGTTACGTGTGATCATTCGAAGTCACATAATTCAAAAAGAAAAAGACATAAGATATGACTAATACATGGAATGTTAACATGGCTACACATGAACTGAATTACAAAAGAGAAGAGGGTTTCAAATTAAGAAAACCAACTTATGCTTCCTTAAGGGGAAAGGTGAGTTGGGGTGCTGCATAAAACCAGAGATTGAAATTAGCACAGATACCATTCCATAAGCCAAATATGTAATAGTCAAGACCTACTCCTTGCTCAACGAAATGGACACAACACGCCATATTCAATGCCTAAGAATATACCGGATTAGTAAGAATCTTAAAACCCATGGACTTATATGTCTCCGTAAGAGAATCAAGCGCGTGTACAGCGGCATAAACGAAGCAGTGAAAATCCGATAAATCCCATTATTAAAATAAATTTCAAAAACAAAACACAAAGACAGCGAAATAGAGAGCAATTCTTAAATAATTCACTCAGGGCATGTGATGCAACCGGGATTTACCACAACTACACCCAGAGCTGGTTGAGACGTAAGGCTGGACACTTCAGGCTGATAGCATTGGTGAGTTTCGGTGAGCAAATGCAGACCCTTTGAAGTCATACTGCATGGTACCCATTCCATGGGTCCCAACTCTCCAGGTTCAAGGCATTCTTCCTCCAGCTAAAACATGCATGGGAAACCCAGAGTATCGTCCACCGTGTGATTGGGAAACGATTTAAAATGCATCTCAGTTTTCGTATCCTGGTCCTCGGGTTCACCATTCCAGATGCTTTACTAACACTCTCCCCGCTTGGAGAGTCAGTGCCTTTAACCTCCTGTTTGGCACAGCTTGCAATTTCTGTGCAAGATGAACAGGAATAGGGAGAACCAATGAGAGACTAGCTGTAGGTGTCTGCACGGGCAAATGTAACGCTCATTTCACACCAGGAAGAGGAATTAACCAAAGGCTCAGCGTGCCCTGCCGGAAACAGATTAGGGCCTGAAGAAATCCTGCGGTTTTGTGCCCAGCTCACAAGAAAGCGAGTTGAAGAAAGGAGCTCAGGGGCACTGTAATTCACAAACCTGCAGAGTTATAAATGACAGCTATCCTCCAAAAATATATTGAAGTAAGCCTGCGAAGGGGACTTGAAAGCGGGGCAGAATTTCAGGAAAACGATTGCAGGGGGTAGACTGGATTTGTCCTGTAAGCATAGGAAAAGAGGCACAACGTCGACAATGATGCACTTGGCCAAAAAGGGCGTATGCGTTTTTTCCTGAATATATTCAGGAAAAATCGCATACGCCCTTTTTGGCCAACCAAGCAAGCCTGTAAAGGAAATCTGCACTACCATGAAATCTCACTGCCCCCCCATGGGCAAAAGGGTCTACTGAAAAAAGTGTAAAATCCAGAAAGGTAGGACAGGATATGGAGAACAGGGAGCCTTGTTATGCTGATTGGCAGGATGTAAATTGCCAGCAGCCACCCTGGAGAAGTGTATGGTGTTTCCTGAAACACATAAGAAACAAAGCAACACAGCCTATGGCACTTCCACTTATGGTCTTATAGCTTACGGAAATTAAAATCAAAAACAGACAGCCACCCCAATATTTGGGACGGCTGTGTTCACAAGAAGCTCGTCTACAGTATCAGGTAAATATCCCAGAAAGCAAAAAATGGATAAAGAAGTTGCGGCACGTACGTACAATGCAATATCACTCAGCAATGAAATCTGTGTCATCAGGCCCGTAGCGGCATAGTGAGTGGATGCAGGTACGGTGATTCTACGTGAACTACGTCACACAGAAAAAGAAACATCATAAGATATCACTAATACACGGAATGTAAACTTGACTACACATGAACTGAATTACAAATCATAACAGGGTCTCAAATTTAGAAAACCAGCTAGTGCTTGCTTATGGGGAAATGTGCATTGGGGTGCTGCATAAAACCAGAGACTGAAATTAGCACAGATAACTTTCCATAAGCCAAATATGTAATAGACAAGACCTACTCCTTGCTGAACGAAATGGACCCAACACCACATATTCAACGCCTAGGAATATACCTGACTAGGAAGAATCTTAAAACCCATGGATATATATGTCTCCGTAAGAGAATCAAGCATGTGTACAGCGGCCGAAACGCAGCAGTGAACATCCGATAAATCCCATTATCAAAATTAATTTCGAAAACAAAACACAAAGACAGTGAAATAAAGAGCAATTCTTAAATAGTTCACTCAGGGCATGTGATGCAACCGGGATTGACCACATCTACACCCACAGCTGGTTAAGACATAAGGCTGGACACTTCAGGCTGATAGCATTGGTCAGTTTCGGTGAGCAAATGCAGACCCTTTGAAGTCATACTGCATGGTACCCATTCCATGGGTCCCAACTCTCCAGGTTCAAGGGATTCTTCCTCCAGCTAAAACATGCATGGGAAACCCAGAGTATCGTCCACCGTGAGATTGGGAAATGATTTAAAATGCATTTCAGTTTTCGTATCCTTGTCCTCGGGTTCACCATTCCAGACGCTTTACTAACACTCTCCCCGCTTGGAGAGTCAGTGCCTTTAACCTCCTGTTTGGCACAGTTTGCAACTTCTGTGCAAGATGAACAGGAATAGGGAGAACCAATGAGAGACTAGCTGTAGGTGTCTGCACGGCCAAATGTAACACTCATTGCCCACCAGGAAGAGGAATTAAACAAAGGCTCAGTGTGCCCTGCTGGAAATAGATTAAGGCCTGAAGCAATCCTGCTGTTTTGTGCCCAGCTCACAAGAAAGCGAGTTGAAGAAAGGAGCTCAGGGGCACTGTAATTCACAAACCTGCAGAGTTATAATTGACAGCTATCCTCCAAAAATATATTTAAGTAAGCCTGCGAAGGGGACTTGAAAGCGGGGCAGAATTTCAGGAAAACGATTGCAGGGGGTAGACTGGAATTGCCCTGAAAGCATAGGAAAAGAAGCACAACGTCGACAATGATGCACTTGGCCAAAAAGGGCGTATGCGTTTTTTCCTGAATATATTCAGGAAAAAACGCATACACCCTTTTTCGCCAACCAAGCAAGCCTGTAAAGGAAATCTGCACTACAATGAAGTCTCACTGCCCCCCGGGCAAAAGGGCCATCTGAAAAAAGTGTAAAATCCAGAAAGGTAGGACAGGATATGGAGAACAGGGAGCCTTGTTATGCTGATTGGCAGGATGTAAATTGCCAGCAGCAACCCTGGAGAAGTGTATGGTGTTTCCTGAAACACGTAAGAAACAAAGCAACACAGCCTATGGCACTTCCACTTATGGTCCTATAGCTTACAGAAATTAAAATCAGAAACAGACAGCCACCCCAATATTTGGGACGGCTGTGTTCACAAGAAGCTCGTCTACAGTACCAGGTAAATATCCCAGAAAGCAAAAAATGGATAAAGAAGTTGTGGCACGTACGTGCAATGCAGTATCACTCAGCAATGAAATCTGTGTCATCAGGCCCGTAGCGGCATAGTGAGTGGATGCAGGTACGGTGATTCTACGTGAACTACGTCACACAGAAAAAGAAACATCATAAGATATCACTAATACACGGAATGTAAACTTGACTACACATGAACTGAATTACAAAACAGAACAGGGTCTCAAATTTAGAAAACCAACTAGTGCTTGCTTATGGGGAAAGGTGCCTTGCGGTGCTGCATAAAATCAGAGACTGAAATTAGCACAGATAACATTCCATAAGCCAAATATATAACAGACAAGACCTACTCCTTGCTCAACGAAATGGACTCAACACCACATATTCAATGGCTAGGAATATACCTGACTAGGAAGAATCTTAAAACCCATGGATATATATTTCTCCGTAAGAGAATCAAGCGTGTGTACAGCGGCCGAAACGCAGCAGTGAAAATCCGATAAATCCCATTATCAAAATAAATTTCGAAAACAAAACACAAAGACAGTGAAATAGAGAGCAATTCTTAAATAATTCACTCAGGGCATGTGATGCAACCGGGATTGACCACATCTATACCCAGAGCTGGTTGAGACATAAGGCTGGACACTTCAGGCTGATAGCATTGGTGAGTTTCGGTGAGCAAATGCAGACCCTTTGAAGGCATACTGCATGGTACCTATTCCATGGGTCCCAACTCTTCAGGTTCAAGGGATTCTTCCTCCACCTAAAACATCCATGTGAAACCCACAGTATGGTCCACCGTGTGATTGGGAAACGATTTAAAATGCATCTCAGATTTCGTATCCTGGTCCTCGGGTTCACCATTCCAGATGCTTTACTAACACTCTCCCCGCTTAGAGAGTCAGTGCCTTTAACCTCCTGTTTGGCACAGCTTGCAATTTCTGTGCAAGATGAACAGGAATAGGGAGAACCAATGAGAGACTAGCTGTAGGTGTCTGCACGGGCAAATGTAACGCTCATTGCCCACCAGGAAGAGGAATTAAACAAAGGCCCTGTGTGCCCTGCTGGAAACAGATTAGGGCCTGAAGCAATCCTGCGGTTTTGTGCCCAGCTCACAAGAAAGCGAGTTGAAGAAAGGAGCTCAGGGGCACTGTAATTCACAAACCTGCAGAGTTATAATTGACAGCTATCCTCCAAAAATATATTGAAGTAAGCCTGCGAAGGGGACTTGAAAACGGGGCAGATTTTCAGGAAAACGATTGCAGGGGGTAGACTGGAATTGCCCTGAAATCATAGGAAAAGAGGCACAACGTCGACAATGATGCACTTGTCCAAAAAGTGCGTATGCGTTTTTTCCTGAATATATTCAGGAAAAAACGCATACGCCCTTTTTGGCCAACCAAGCAAGCCTCTAAAGGAAATCTGCACTAAAATGAAGTCTCACTGCCCCACGGGCAAAAGGGCCATCTGAAAAACGTGTAAAATCCAGAAAGGTAGGACAGGATATGGAGAACAGGGAGCCTTGTTATGCTGATTGGCAGGATGTAAATTGCCAACAGCCACCCTGGAGAAGTGTATGTTGTTTCCTGAAACATGTAAGAAATAAAGCAACACAGCCTACGGCAATTGCACTTATGGTCCTATTCCTAAGGGAAATTAAAATCAAAAACAGAGAGCCACCCCAAAGTTTGGGACGGCTGTGTTCCCAAGAAGTTCGTCTACAGTACCAGGTAAATATCCCAGAAAGCAAAAAATGGATAAAGAAGTTGTGGCACGTACGTGCAATGCAGTATCACTCAGCAATGAAATCTGTGTCATCAGGCCCGTAGCAGCATAGTGAGTGGATGCAGGTACGGTGATTCTACGTGAACTACGTCACACAGAAAAAGAAACATCATAAGATATCACTAATACACGGAATGTAAACTTGACTACACATGAACTGAATTACAAAACAGAACAGGGTCTCAAATTTAGAAAACCAACTAGTGCTTGCGTATGGGGAAAGGTGCCTTGGGGTTCTGAATAAAACCAGAGACTGAAATTAGCACAGATAACATTCCATAAGCCAAATATGTAATAGACAAGACCTACTCCTTGCTCAACGAAATGCACTCAACACCACATATTCAACGCCTAGGAATATACCTGATTAGGAAGAATCTTAAAACCCATGGATATATATGTCTCCGTAAGAGAATCAAGCGTGTGTACAGCGGCCGAAAGGTAGCAGTGAAAATCCGATAAATCCCATTATCAAAATAAATTTCGAAAACAAAACACAAAGACAGTGAAATAGAGAGCAATTCTTAAATAATTCACTCAGGGTATGTGATGCAACCGGGATTGACCACATCTACACCCAGAGCTGGTTGAGACATAAGGCTGGACACTTCAGGCTGATAGCATTGGTGAGTTTCGGTGAGCAAATGCAGACCCTTTGAAGTCATACTGCATGGTACCTATTCCATGGGTCCCAACTCTTCAGGTTCAAGGGATTCTTCCTCCAGCTAAAACATGCATGGGCAACCCACTGTATGGTCCACCGTGTGATTGGGAAACGATTTAAATGCATCTCAGTTTTCGTATCCTGGTCCTCGGGTTCACCATTCCAGATGCTTTACTAACACTCTCCCTGCTTGGAGAGTCAGTGCCTTTAACATACTGTTTGGCAGAGCTTGCAATTTCTGTGCAAGATGTACAGGAATAGGGAGAACCAATGAGAGACTAGCTGTAGGTGTGTGCAAGGGCAAATGTAACGCTCATTTCCCACCAGGAATAGGAATTAACCAAAGGCTCAGCATGCCCTGCCGGAAACAGATTAGGGCCTGAAGCAATCCTGCGGTTTTGTGCCCAGCTCACAAGAAAGCGAGTTGAAGAAAGGAGCTCAGGGGCACTGTAATTCATAAACCTGCAGAGTTATAAATGACAGCTATCTTCCAAAAATATATTGAAGTAAGCCTGTGAAGGGGACTTGAAAGTGGGGCAGAATTTCAGGAAAACGATTGCAGGGGGTAGACTGGAATTGCCCTGAAACCATAGGAAAAGAGGCAGAACGTCGAAAATGATGCACTTGGCCAAAAAGGGCGTATGCGTTTTTTCCTGAATATATTCAGGAAAAAACGCATACACCCTTTTTGGCCAACCAAGCAAGCCTGTAAAGGAAATCTGCACTACAATGAAGTCTCACTGCCCCCCGGGCAAAAGGGCCATATGAAAAAAGTGTAAAATCCAGAAAGGTAGGACAGGATATGGAGAACAGGGAGCCTTGTTTTGCTGATTGGCAGGATGTAAATTGCCAGCAGCCACCCTGGAAAAGTGTATGGTGTTTCCTGAAACACGTAAGAAACAAAGCAACACAGCCTATGGCACTTCCACTTATGGTCCTATAGCTTACGGAAATTAAAATCAAAAACAGACAGCCACCCCAATATTTGGGACGGCTGTGTTCAAAAGAAGCTCGTCTACAGTATCAGGTAAATATCCCAGAAAGCAAAAAATGGATAAAGAAGTTGTGGCACGTACGTACAATGCAATATCACTCAGCAATGAAATCTGTGTCATCAGGCCCGTAGCGGCATAGTGAGTGGATGCAGGTACGGTGATTCTACGTGAACTATGTCACACAGAAAAAGAAACATCATAAGATATCACTAATACACGGAATGTAAACTTGACTACACATGAACTGAATTACAAACCAGAACTGAATTACAAACCAGTACAAACTGTTTTCCTGAATATATTCAGGAAAAAACGCATATGCCCTTTTTGGCCAACCAAGCAAGCCTGTAAAGGAAATCTGCACTACAATGAAATCTCAAATTTAGAAAACCAACTAGTGCTTGCTTATGGGGAAATGTGCCTTGGGGTGCTGCATAAAACCAGAGACTGAAATTAGCACAGATAACATTCCATAAGCCAAATATGTAACAGAAAAGACCTACTCCTTGCTCAACGAAATGGACTCAACACCACATATTCAACGCCTAGGAATATACCTGACTAGGAAGAATCTTAAAACCCATGGATATATATGTCTCCGTAAGAGAATCAAGCGTGTGTACAGCGGCCGAAACGCAGCAGTGAAAATCTGATAAATCCCATTATCAAAATAAATTTCGAAAACAAAACACAAAGACAGTGAAATAGAGAGCAATTCTTAAATAATTCACTCACGGCATGTGATGCAACTGGGATTGACCACATCTACACCCAGAGCTGGTTGAGACATAAGGCTGGACACTTCAGGCAGATAGCATTGGTGAGTTTCAGTGAGCAAATGCAGACCCTTTGAAGTCATACTGCATGGTACCCATTCCATGGGTCCCAACTCTTCAGGTTCAAGGGATTCTTACTTCAGCTAAAACATGCATGGGAAACCCACAGTATGGTCCACCGTGTGATTGGGAAACGATTTAAAATGCATCTCAGATTTCGTATCCTGGTCCTCGTGTTCACCATTCCAGATGCTTTACTAACACTCTCCCCGCTTGGAGAGTCAGTGCCTTTAACCTCCTCTTTGGCACAGCTTGCAATTTCTGTGCAAGATGAACAGGAATAGGGAGAACCAATGAGAGACTAGCTGTAGGTGTCTGCACGGGCAAATGTAACGCTCATTGCCCACCAGGAAGAGGAATTAAACAAAGGCCCTGTGTGCCCTGCTGGAAACAGATTAGGGCCTGAAGCAATCCTGCGGTTTTGTGCCCAGCTCACAAGAAAGCGAGTTGAAGAAAGGAGCTCAGGGGCACTGTAATTCACAAACCTGCAGAGTTATAAATGACAGCTATCCTCCAAAAATATATGGAAGTAAGCCTGCGAAGGGGACTTGAAAGCGGGGCAGAATTTCAGGAAAACGATTGCAGGGGGTAGACTGGAATTGCCCTGAAAGCATAGGAAAAGAGGCACAACGTCGACAATGATGCACTTGGCCAAAAAGGGCGTATGCGTTTTTTCCTGAATATATTCAGGAAAAAACGCATACGCCCTTTTTGGCCAACCAAGCAAGCCTGTAAAGGAAATCTGCACTACAATGAAGTCTCACTGCCCCCCGGGCAAAAGGGCCATCTGAAAAAAGTGTAAAATCCAGAAAGTTAGGACAGGATATGGAGAACAGGGAGCCTTGTTATGCTGATTGGCAGGATGTAAATTGCCTGCAGCCACCCTGGAGAAGTGTATGGTGTTTCCTGAAACACGTAAGAAACAAAGCAACACAGCCTATGGCACTTCCACTTATGGTCCTATAACTTACGGAAATTAAAATCAAAAACAGACAGCTACCCCAATATTTGGGACGGCTGTGTTCACAAGAAGCTCGTCTACAGTATCAGGTAAATATCCCAGAAAGCAAAAAATGGATAAAGAAGTTGTGGCACGTACGTACAATGCAATATCACTCAGCAATGAAATCTGTGTCATCAGGCCTGTAGCGGCATAGTGAGTGGATGCAGATACGGTGAATCTACGTGAACTACGTCACACAGAAAAAGAAACATCATAAGATATCACTAATACACGGAATGTAAACTTGACTACACATGAACTGAATTACAAAACAGAACAGGGTCTCAAATTTAGAAAACCAACTAATGCTTGCTTATCGGGAAAGGTACGTTGGGGTGCTGAATAAAACCAGAGACTGAAATTAGCACAGATAAATTTCCATAAGCCAAATATGCAATAGACAAGACCTACTCCTTGCTCAACGAAATGGACCCAACACCACATATTCAACGCTTAGGAATATACCTGACTAGGAAGAATCTTAAAACCCATGTATATATGTCTCCGTAAGAGAATCAAGCATGTGTACAGCGGCCGAAACGCAGCAGTGAAAATCCGATAAATCCCATTATCAGAAAAAGTTTCGAAAACAAAACACAAAGACAGTGAAATAGAGAGCAATTCTTAAATAATTCACTCAGGGCATGTGATGCAACCGGGATTGACCACATCTACACCCAGAGCTGGTTGAGACATAAGGCTGGACACTTCAGGCTGATAGCATTGGTGAGTTTCGGTGAGCAAATGCAGACCCTTTGAAGTCATCCTGCATGGTACCCAATCCATGGGTCCCAACTCTCCAGGTTCAAGGGATTCTTCCTCCAGCTAAAACATGCATGGGAAACCCAGAGTATCGTCCACCGTGTGATTGGGAAACGATTTAAAATGCATCTGAGTTTTGATATCCTGGTCCTCGGGTTCACCATTCAAGATGCTTTACTAACACTATCTCTGCTTGGAGAGTCAGTGCCTTTAACCTCCTCTTTGGCACAGCTTGCAATTTCTGTGCAAGATGAACAGGAATAGGAAGAACCAATGAGAGACTAGCTGTAGGTGTCTGCACGGGCAAATGTAACGCTCATTTCCAACCAGGAAGAGGAATTAAACAAAGGCTCAGTGTGCCCTGCTGGAAACAAATTAGGGCCTGAAGCAATCCTGCGGTTTTGTGCCCAGCTCAAAAGAAAGCGAGTTGAAGAAAGGAGCTCAGGGGCACTGTAATTCACAAACCTGCAGAGTTATAAAGGACAGCTATCCTCCAAAAATATATTGAAGTAAGCCTGCGAAGGGGACTTGAAATCGGGGCAGAATTTCAGGAAAACGATTGCAGGGGGTAGACTGGAATTGCCCTGAAAGCATGGGAAAAGAGGCAGAACGTCGACAATGATGCACTTGGCCAAAAAGTGCGTATGCGTTTTTTCCTGAATATATTCAGGAAAAAACGCATACGCCCTTTTTGGCCAAACAAGCAAGCCTGTAAAGGAAATCTGCACTACAATGAAGTGTCACTGCCCCCCACCCGGGCAAAAGGGCCATCTGAAAAAAGTGTAAAATCCAGAAAGGTAGGACAGGATATGGAGAACAGGGAGCCTTGTTATGCTGATTGGGAGGATGTAAATTGCCAACAGCCACCCTGGAGAAGTGTATGGTGTTTCCTGAAACACGTAAGAAATAAAGCAACACAGCCTATGGCAATTGCACTTATGGTCCTATTGCTTAGGGAAATTAAAATCAAAAACAGAGATCCACCCCAAAGTTTGGGACGGCTGTGTTCCCAAGAACCTCGTCTACAGTACCAGGTAAATATCCCAGAAAGCAAAAAATGGATAAAGAAGTTGTGACACGTACGTGCAATGCAATATCACTCAGCAATGAAATCTGTGTCATCAGGCCCGTAGCGGCATAGTGAGTGGATGCAGGTATGGTGATTCTACGTGAACTACGTCACACAGAAAAAGAAACATCATAAGATATCACTAATACACGGAATGTAAATTTAACTACACATGAAGTGAATTACAAAACAGAACTGGGTCTCAAATTTTGTAAACCAACTAGTGCTTGCTTATGGGGAAATGTGCGTTGGGATGCTGCATAAAACCAGAGACTGAAATTAGCACAGATAACTTTCCATAAGCCAAATATGTAATAGACAAGACCTACTACTTGCTCAACGAAATGGACTCAACACCACATATTCAACGCCTAGGAATATACCTGACTAGGAAGAATCTTAAAACCCATGGATATATATGTTTCCGTAAGAGAATCAAGCGTGTGTAAAGCGGCATAAACGCAGCAGTGAAAATCCGATAAATCCCATTATCAAAATAACTTTCAAAAACAAAACACAAAGACAGTGAAATAGAGAGCAATTCTTAAACAATTCACTCAGGGCATGTGATGCAACCAGGACTGACCACATCTACACCCACAGCTGGTTGAGACATAATGCTGGACACTTCAGGCTGATAGCATTGGTGAGTTTTGGTGAACAAATGCAGACCCTTTTACGTCATACTGCATGGTACCCATTCCATGGGTCCCAACTCTCCAGGTTCAAGGGATTCTTCCGCCAGCTAAAACATGCATGGGAAACCCACAGTATCGTCCACCGTGTGATTGGGAAACGATTTAAAATGCATCTCAGTTTTCGTATCCTGGTCCTCGGGTTCACCATTCCAGATGCTTTACTAACACTCTCCCCGCTTGGAGAGTCAGTGCCTTTAACCTCCTGTTTGGCACAGCTTGCAATTTCTGTGCAAGATGAACAGGAATAGGGAGAACCAATGAGAGACTAGCTATAGGTGTCTGCACGGGCAAATGTAACGCTCATTTCCCACCAGGAAGAGGAATTAACCAAAGGCTCAGCGTGCCCTACCGGAAACAGATTAGGGCCTGAAGCAATCCTGCGGTTTTGTGCCCAGCTCACAAGAAAGCGAGTTGAAGAAAGGAGCTCAGGGGCACTGTAATTCACAAACCTGCAGAGTTATAAATGACAGCTATCCTCCAAAAATATATTGAAGTAAGCCTGCGAAGGGGACTTGAAAGTGTGGCAGAGTTTCAGGAAAACCATTGCAGGGGGTAGACTGGAATTGCCCTGAAAGCATAGGAAAAGAGGCAGAACGCCGACAATGAGGCACTTGGCCAAAAAGGGCGTATGCGTTTTTTCCTGAATATATTCAGGAAAAAACGCATACGCCCTTTTTGGCCAACCAAGCAAGCCTGTAAAGAAATCTGCACTACAATGAAGTCTCACTGCCCCCCGGCCAAAAGGGCCATCTGAAAAAAGTGTAAAATCCAGAAAGGTAGGAAAGGATATGGAGAACAGGGAGCCTTGTTATGCTGATTGGCAGGATGTAAATTGCCAGCAGCCACCCTGGAGAAGTGTATGGTGTTTCCTGAAACACGTAAGAAACAAAGCAACACAGCCTATGGCACTTCCACTTATGGTCCAATAGCTTATGGAAATTAAAATCAAAAACAGACAGCCACCCCAATATTTGGGACGGCTGTGTTCACAAGAAGCTCGTCTACAGTACCAGGTAAATATCCCAGAAAGCATAAAATGGATAAAGAAGTTGTGGCACGTACGAACAATGCAATATCACTCAGCAATGAAATCTGTGTCATCAGGCCCTTAGCGGCATATTGAGTGGATGCAGGTACGGTGATTCTACGTGAACTACGTCACACAGAAAAAGAAACATCATAAGATATCACTAATACACGGAATGTAAACTTGACTACACATGAACTGAATTACAAAACAGAACAGGGTCTCAAATTTAGAAAACCAAATAGTGCTTGCTTATGGTGAAAGGTGTGTTGGGGTGCTGCATAAAACCAGAGACTGAAATTAGCACAGATAATTTTCCATAAGCCAAATATGTAATAGACAAGACCTACTCCTTGCTCAACGAAATGGACCCAACACCACATATTCAACGCATAGGGATATACCTGACTAGGAATAATCTTAAAACCCATGGATATATATGTCTCCATAAGAGAATCAAGCGTGTGTACAGTGGCCGAAACGCAGCAGTGAAAATCCGATAAATCCTATTATCAAAATAAATTTCAAAAACAAAACACAAAGACAGTGAAATAGAGAGCAATTCTTAAATAATTCCCTCAGGGCATGTGATGCAACCGGGATTGACAACATCTACACCCAGAGCTGGTTGAGACATAAGGCGGGACACTTCAGGCTGAGAGCATTGTTGAGTTTCGGAGAGCAAATGCAGACCCTTTGAAGTCATACTGCATGGTACCCATTCCATGGGTCCCAACTCTCCAGGTTCAAGGGATTCTTTCTCCAGCTAAAACATGCATGGGAAACCCAGAGTATCGTCCACAGTGTTATTGGGAAACGATTTAAAATGCATCTCAGTTTTCGTATCCTGGTCCTCGGGTTCACCATACCAGATGCTTTACTAACACTCTCCTTGCTTGGCGAGTCAGTGCCTTTAACCTCTTGTTTGGCACAGCTTGCAATTTCTGTGCAAGATGAACAGGAATAGGGAGAACCAATGAGAAACTAGCTGTAGGTGTCTGCACAGGCAAATGTAACGCTCATTTGCCACCAGGAAGAGGAATTAACCAAAGGCTCAGCATGCCCTGCAGGAAACAGATTAGGGCCTGAAGCAATCGTGCGGTTTTGTGCCCAGCTCACAAGAAAGCGAGTTGAAGAAAGGAGCTCAGGGGCACTGTAATTCACAAACCTGCAGAGTTATAAATGACAGCTATCCTCCAAAAATATATTGAAGTAAGCCTGCGAAGGGGACTTGAAAGCGGGGCAGAATTTCAGGAAAACGATTGCAGGGGGTAGACTGGAATTGCCCTGAAAGCATAGGAAAAGAGGCACAACGTCGACAATGATGCACTTGGCCAAAAAGGGCGTATGCGTTTTTTCCTGAATATATTCAGGAAAAAACGCATACGCCCTTTTTGGCCAACCAAGCAAGCCTGTAAAGGAAATCTGCACTACAATGAAGTCTCACTGCCCCCCGGGCAAAAGGGCCATCTGAAAAAAGTGTAAAATCCAGAAAGGTAGGACAGGATATGGAGAACAGGGAGCCTTGTTATGCTGATTGGCAGGATGTAAATTGCCTGCAGCCACCCTGGAGAAGTGTATGGTGTTTCCTGAAACACGTAAGAAACAAAGCAACACAGCCTATGGCACTTCCACTTATGGTCCTATAACTTACGGAAATTAAAATCAAAAACAGACAGCTACCCCAATATTTGGGACGGCTGTGTTCACAAGAAGCTCGTCTACAGTATCAGGTAAATATCACAGAAAGCAAAAAATGGATAAAGAAGTTGTGGCACGTACGTACAATGCAATATCACTCAGCAATGAAATCTGTGTCATCAGGCCCGTAGCGGCATAGTGAGTGGATGCAGATACGGTGAATCTACGTGAACTACATCACACAGAAAAAGAAACATCATAAGATATCACTAATACACGGAATGTAAACTTGACTACACATGAACTGAATTACAAAACAGAACAGGGTCTCAAATTTAGAAAACCAACTAATGCTTGCTTATCGGGAAAGGTACGTTGGGGTGCTGAATAAAACCAGAGACTGAAATTAGCACAGATAAATTTCCATAAGCCAAATATACAATAGACAAGACCTACTCCTTGCTCAACGAAATGGACCCAACACCACATATTCAACGCTTAGGAATATACCTGACTAGGAAGAATCTTAAAACCCATGTATATATGTCTCCGTAAGAGAATCAAGCATGTGTACAGCGGCCGAAACGCAGCAGTGAAAATCCGATAAATCCCATTATCAAAAAAAGTTTCGAAAACAAAACACAAAGACAGTGAAATAGAGAGCAATTCTTAAATAATTCACTCAGGGCATGTGATGCAACCGGGATTGACCACATCTACACCCAGAGCTGGTTGAGACATAAGGCTGGACACTTCAGGCTGATAGCATTGGTGAGTTTCGGTGAGCAAATGCAGACCCTTTGAAGTCATACTGCATGGTACCCAATCCATGGGTCCCAACTCTCCAGGTTCAAGGGATTCTTCCTCCAGCTAAAACATGCATGGGAAACCCACAGTATCGTCCACCGTGTGATTGGGAAACGATTTAAAATGCATCTGAATTTTGATATCCTGGTCCTCGGGTTCACCATTCAAGTTGCTTTACTAACACTATCTCTGCTTGGAGAGTCAGTGCCTTTAACCTCCTCTTTGGCACAGCTTGCAATTTCTGTGCAAGATGAACAGGAATAGGAAGAACCAATGAGAGACTAGCTGTAGGTGTCTGCACGGGCAAATGTAACGCTCATTTCCAACCAGGAAGAGGAATTAAACAAAGGCTCAGTGTGCCCTGCTGGAAACAGATTAGGGCCTGAAGCAATCCTGCGGTTTTGTGCCCAGCTCAAAAGAAAGCGAGTTGAAGAAAGGAGCTCAGGGGCACTGTAATTCACAAACCTGCAGAGTTATAAAGGACAGCTATCCTCCAAAAATATATTGAAGTAAGCCTGCGAAGGGGACTTGAAATCGGGGCAGAATTTCAGGAAAACGATTGCAGGGGGTAGACTGGAATTGCCCTGAAAACATGGGAAAAGAGGCAGAACGTCGACAATGATGCACTTGGCCAAAAAGTGCGTATGTGTTTTTTCCTGAATATATTCAGGAAACAACGCATACGCCCTTTTTGGCCAAACAAGCAAGCCTGTAAAGGAAATCTGCACTACAATGAAGTGTCACTGCCCCCCACCCGGGCAAAAGGGCCATCTGAAAAAAGTGTAAAATCCAGAAAGGTAGGACAGGATATGGAGAACAGGGAGCCTTGTTATGCTGATTGGGAGGATGTAAATTGCCAACAGCCACCCTGGAGAAGTGTATGGTGTTTCCTGAAACACGTAAGAAATAAAGCAACACAGCCTATGGCAATTGCACTTATGGTCCTATTGCTTAGGGAAATTAAAATCAAAAACAGAGATCCACCCCAA